>NC_064931.1:423456149-423759179 GCF_023897955.1 Schistocerca gregaria
GCAAGTATGGTGGGTCTGACACACCGGTGTCAATGTGTTCATTTTTCCATTTCCAGGAGTGTATGTAGATCATTCATTAAAATAATTGATGGAAGTTACCCTCCTTAGATGATAGCGGGAAAGGAATTTGCAGAGAGTGACTGTTTATCAGAGAAATGCCAGCCTAGAAAACCATCCCATTCTTTCTTTGAATGGAACTCAAATTGATAATGAAGTTGTACAAGGAACAATAATGTTGATCAAAGTAAGTCAAATATGGTAAGAGTCCTCACTTGATATAGATGTTGGCGAGAATCTGTTACAAAGGACACGGCATGAAATCTAGTGCGCTTCTCCAAGACGGAAAGAGGGAGCAAAGAGAACAGGTGAAATGTATGGTGACGATAAACAAGTTGGTAATCAGATGCGGTACCACGATATCATTTATGGAAACAAAGTGGTTTTGAGCACGCAAATGCTTAGAAATCTCATTTTGATTTTTGGGCAGGTAAAAATTCAACCGAAACCTTCAAGCTGGAGCTGCGTATATTACCGAAAGTACAGTACAAGGTGGCCTGCTGATGACGGATGCTATTCGTGATGGGCTCCATTGCATGGTGATGGGCTCCGCCTTGGGGACCGATCGATATGCGAATAAAATATAAAAAAATAAAAAAAGAGCTAAATGTTTTTCCTATGGCATGGAAAGTGAAACAGCATCGAATGAAATTGTTTTGCAGCAAGTTTAATGGGTTAATGGCACAGCAGGTGACCGACTCCTGTGTTGGCGAGGAACCAACACCCCTCAGCTAGTTTGCGCACTGCGCTCAGAGAGCGACCGCTCCGCCAGTGCCAGAACTCCGCCAGTCGTCGCCGATAAAGAAAGATTTCGCTAATTACAACCTAACAACAAGTTCGTCTAGTCTCTCACTACCGATTTCTGTCAACGTAGGCGCCAATATAATTCCTTCCTGCCAAATCCTGGTGGTGGCTGTAAATGTCTTCTGACATAACAGTCGAGCAGCCTACCATATTCTCCGTCAGAATTTTGTATGGGAACCATTCTGGCAGAGAGTGACAACGTAATATGATAATTTGGGTTGTTACGTGTGGTGCCTTCCTGTCGGCTATGCCATGGAATTCAGCGACCAATTACCTGAAATGTCCCATGCAATACTACAGATGTGGCGTTGAGCTTGCGCGTTTGTACCTAAAACATGAGGCTTTCACGAGGAAGATGCCTACTAGCCATTATAAACATACATAGCATCCATCGCTGTGGGCTGTGAGATCTGACGCCCAAAGATTAAGCTGCCAGCCATTGATAGGGCGGGACTCAGCCGCAGTACCAGGTGACCGGATGTTCCCTCCTGCCTTCTGACAGTTGGCTGTTGCTGTGAGCAGCTGGCATTCTGCTTCTGCAGCTCGTCTCCAGTGGAAAAAGAACATGATTCTGATATGCATGCATCCTGCTCAAGATCGTGTACTTACAGATACATAGCATGTATCTGGATGTAGGCAAATTCAGATAGACTAGTTTGATGGCTCATAATAATTGTATGAAGAATCCAGAGGGCCTATCGTCATGCACCATTGTAGGTGCAAAATTATCTTGCTCACATCTTTATAGTCTTGTCTCAAAGTGATCAAATCGAATAACTTTGTGAACGTTTCAACTGACATTGCAGCTCTGAAAGCTGAGCGTCCGTTTTACTCATCCATAACTTTTAATAGACTCATTATGTGACCTATAAACTTCTGCTAATGGGAACAGACCTACGTAAGCATATAAATTTTTTCACTTACGTCGATATGAATGAATTAAGTCAGCATTATAAATAGTAATATGTTTTCCATTAATAGAGGAAGGAACAATCTGAAAGCTGAGTATTATTTTTAGTGCGAGAATTGGCATAACTGGCTGGTCGTTGAGTCAGATGATGTATATTATATGCTACATGCCATCACAGTTAAAGTATGGGTCCTGTCTTCCCTTCCAATGATTTACCCTTTGGCATCATAACATCATAATTGCACTGCTTACCGTTTGCTGTTCTCGTGTATCATCTGCGCCTTCTAGTGAAGATGAAGAGCTGCATTCCAAAACGTCCCTGTCAGATATGTTCATCAGGTTTTCTGCTGTTTAATCATCTTACAAAAAGGCCATTATTTTAAGAAGAAATATACAAAATATATAGAACTGTAAAGGTACAAACCTAGTGACCTGAGTAGAAGTGAGTCAATTTACAAACTGATTTGGTTACAGGTAAAAACGACGACCTCACTCGTCCTTCAGTCCTTTCCCCAGAAATAAACATTCCATTATTCTAAACGACAATGCCATTACTTCTTTATGTCCCACATGCCAACTCCCATACGCATTCCATGAATATTGTCATAATTCGCTGTAATACTGAAGGCTGAAATACACAGAGTCAAGAAAGACCACAACAGCTTGAGAAGCACTAATTCTGTGGATGCCAGACTTAAGCTCCAAAATACTTTTTGTAGCAGAATATACTTCACTAAGGGACAAACATCGTCCATGAAGGCAACTCATTAAAACCATAATTTTCAAAATGTTAGACCATAAATTCGCTTGTGGCTCAAAATAGATTCGAACACTTTACAAGGGGTAAGAAAAACATTCGATTTGGAGACAAACATAATAAAATTCATTGGATGATTGCGTTGTCACATGCTTCTCATGCACCTCATGTTGGGATGTGGAGATATACACTCCTGGAAATGGAAATAAGAACACCGTGAATTCATTGTCCCAGGAAGGGGAAACTTTATTGACACACTCCTGGGGTCAGATACATCACATGGTCACACTGACAGAACCACAGGCACATAGACATAGGCAACAGAGCATGCACAATGTCGGCACTAGTACAGTGTATATCCACCTTTCGCAGCAATGCAGGCTGCTATTCTCCCGTGGAGACGATCGTAGAGATGCTGGATGTAGTCCTGTGGAACGACTTGCCATGCCATTTCCACCTGGCGCCTCAGTTGGACCAGCGTTCGTGCTGGAAGTGCAGACCGCGTGAGACGACGCTTCATCCAGTCCCAAACATGCTCAATGGGGGACAGATCCGGAGATATTGCTGGCCAGGGTAGTTGACTTACACCTTCTAGAGCACGTTGGGTGGCACGGGATACATGCGAACGTTCATTGTCCTGTTGGAACAGCAAGTTCCCTTGCCGGTCTAGGAATGGTAGAACGATGGGTTCGATGACGGTTTGGATGTACCGTGCACTATTCAGTGTCCCCTCGACGATCACCAGAGGTGTACGACCAGTGTAGGAGATCTCTCCCCACACCATGATGCCGGGTGTTGGCCCTGTGTGCCTCGGTCGTATGCAGTCCTGATTGTGGCGCTCACCTGCACGGCGCCAAACACGCATACGACCATCATTGGCACCAAGGCAGAAGCGACTCTCATCGCTGAAGACGACACGTCACCATTCGTCCCTCCATTCACGCCTGTTGCGACACCACTGGAGGCGGGCTGCACGTTGTTGGGGCGTGAGCGGAAGACGGCCTAACGGTGTGCGGGACCGTAGCCCAGCTTCATGGAGACGGTTGCAAATGGTCCTCGCCGATACCCCAGGAGCAACAGTGTCCCTAATTTGCTGGTAAGTGGCGGTGCGGTCCCCTACGACACTGCGTAGTATCCTACGGTCTTGGCGTGCATCCGTGCGTCGCTGCGGTCCGGTCCCAGGTCGATGGGCAGGTGCACCTTCCGCCGACCACTGGCGACAACCTCGATGTACTGTGGAGACCTCACGCCCCACGTGTTGAGCAATTCGGCGGTACGTCCACCCGGCCTCCCGCATGCCCACTATACGCCCTCGCTCAAAGTCCGTAAACTGCACATACGATTCACGACCACGCTGTCGCGGCATGCTACCAGTGTTAAAGACTGTGATGGAGCTCCGTATGCCATGGCAAACTGGCTGACACTGACGGTGGCGGTGCACAAATGCTGCGCAGCTAGCGCCATTCGACGGCCAACACCGCGGTTCCTGCTGTGTCCGCTGTGCCGTGCGTGTGATCATTGCTTGTACAGCCCTTTCGCAGTGTCCGGAGAAAGTATGGTGGGTCTGACACACCGGTGTCAATGTGTTCTTTTTTCCATTTCCATGAGTGTACGTAACTGAACACTTCAAGGAAAAACGTATTTGAAAACTATTTCAAATTGTGTCTGCCATTCTGGCACCAAATTTATGCGGGCAATTGTGGCTGAATTTACAAACTCACCCCTGGTATCTATTGCTGTATAACGGGTACGGGAATAAGCCAATAGTATAATATTCCTTAAAAAACTTCATTTAGTTGTCAACCAACTTACAAGTAATTTCACATAATCTGAAGCAGAAATAAAACCTCTTCTTCTCCGTTCATCCTTTAGAGCTGGAGGATACATGGGCAGTCATACAATTCGAATTGCCAAACTTAAGTGCTCTTGAATATTTCTCTCATCCAACACGCCTTCTCATTGCTTATGACATAAGTGACATATAAATGCGAACGAAAGTCCTAAGCGTTCTCAGAACAAATTCGAGAGACAAGCGAGGTTTGTCTCAGATGTTTGAATGGTACTTCAACACATTTAATGGTTCTGAACGGTTTAGGAGCTACATCAGAGGTAGAGACTGTCACTATTACGAGTCCAGTCTTCTTAAAAGCGAGCTATGTCAGAACATTAAACACCAATTTCCCGATTTCGTTGAGTAAAACTTGGCTATCAGCAATAACGTTCAAAGTCTGAGGCCAATTATGAAATGCCGCAGATTCACTCATTTTACATTACTCACTGCACTGTTCCTGTCGGCAGACAATAATTTATTTCCTCATGATGCAACAGTAATGCAGACTTGGCCACTTGTCAGGTGACTCAAAATGTATATCACAAATCGGCTTCTCCTTTACCAGTCTGGGTTGTTTGCAACAGTAGGTAAGGACGATAGGTGGTAACTTCTTAAATCTACCCGGGTTGAGTATGTATCTCAGTTCGACATCTGCCTCAAGTAGGAAAGATAAAACTAAAAATACATATCGTGTAATGGTATGTACACTATCTTACTTCAGATTAACTGTATGTTATCATATGGTTAAAATTCAGCCATTAAAAACACTTGAACAATTATTGGTTTACGTTAGTTGTATATTCTCAATTCGTTCTTAAGGTGTCCTTTCCTCTTGCACTACAGCACCAATATAATGAAGCAAAGTGTTTCTACATGAACAGCGCTTCTAACGGAATAGCTCTGTCTCAGTGTAGTTGGGAGAGCTTGACATTCACACAGTTCCCATGAAAGGAAAGAAAATGGTAGTAGAGCACAGGAAGTCAGTACGTTCATCAATCACAGGTGCTCACTGTCTGATACTGAAACGTACTTCGTCTTCCAGATAATTTTCTCCGGAACCATTAAATTTCTCCAAGGTCAGGTACTCCCTGAAAATGTGTGTTATTATCTGACGCCCTTCTCGGTAAAATCCGTTATGGTTTCGACTTTACGATTGCACATCTCATATATTTAAAGAATTTCTGAAGCATCTTAAGTGGTAAACATACACTAACGCTGTCATGTTGACTTACCGATCTGTCTTAACCAAACCACATTCTATAGACAATTCATGCCTGAAGTAAATGAAGAAAGATGTGTTCTGAGGCCTGATGTGATCTCTGTATTATGCGTGTGATCAATTTCGACGCTGTTTACTTCATACCTCATTACTTGAAACAGAATGGCGAACGCAGAACGCATGATAACAAAATAGGTGTGGGGGTTTCCATCCTTCTTTAAAAGTCCGCACCTCTAAACAAATGAAACCGTTGTTTGGCATTTTGAGTGTACCCTGGCGATAAATCAGAAATTTAAGAAAATGTATTTCTGACAGATGATTCTTTCAACATATTTAACTGGTGCTGTTATATCGAATGATGTCACTGAATAACTCCCAGGCTATTGACTTTAGAAATCATTAGTTCTCCAATCTTATTCCACTGTTCTTCCATTGTAAAGTGATGTACTGACGGTTGTGAGTCAGCTTTATACTTTGTGCTCGTGTTCCTTAAGGTTGAGACGTATAACTATCTCCTCAACATAAGAAGGAACTAAATTGCTGTCTTAACCTAGAATACTAATGTCGAAATGGAGCAATGTCTGGACAGTCACTGGAAGATATATGGGGTTCAGTGGCACCTGAATAACTTCATATCTTGGGTCTAATGTAGGGTATAGCCCATAGACTGTAAGTTAGCCAGTCATTGAGATATGAATTCTTTGCAAATTGGCACTTGACAGGTACTGTGCAGTCATGCTTACCATTTTCACAGCTGCCTCCGACTCATAAAATTTATCACTGTTAAACGCCAAAACTTGACTCTTTGAGAAACAAAGTTGTCGCCTTATTGAACTTTGTGGGTAAAATTTAGTGTCTACTCTTTTGGTTTCATCTCTGTTTTAAATGTAGTAACAATTGTGCATAACTCAAATCATTTTGCAGATCATTTCATACACGCATTTAGATCGTCAGTGTTATATGATACATGGTATATATTCAGAACAGTTTTACCCTTTCCTAAATTTCGTTTATTGTTTGCCTCAGTGATATTCGAAATGTGTTGGCATTCAAGACCGATTAGTGCAATACCCCAGTCCCTCTTGCTTAAACCAACTTCTGGGAAGTAATTCAAATTTAATACCAAGGATCATGTTTTCAAAGGTAAAGTGATGGTATCAGTTTTGGATATCAAACTATTCGCTGATGTACACGCAATTTGTTCTTATACAGTTATCAGGAGAAGCAATAGACGGAAATGCCCACAGAGACATGAATCAAAGACTTGGTTAGTGCTGAAAATTGTAATCTTCTGGCGGACGTAAAAAACTGTACGAATCACAGTAGTACACATTATTCCTGATTTTATTAACATACGCAGCGCACTGAGTCTCAGATCCTCCTGCAACATCCAAGTTTAAAATATCACAGTCTTTACATTTCCACAGTGCTTTTGGGAGTGTATGTCTAATACATACTCAAAGGAAACTTGGTATCCGGAATTTTTTGATGAAATGAAGCAGATATGGAGGTTAAGTGGTAGTGGAGCTATGAGCCTTTTTTTCTCTCTCTCTTCATTTACTGTATTGTTTTAAATGAATTCCTTTCCCAATTGCGACAGATTCCATAGGCCTGTTATCTCTCTCACCTTCCTGAAATTATTGTTCCACACTGTGTGTTCTTCACTCTCTGCACTATGGTCACAGCATCTCCAGTAAAAGATATGATAGTTGACAACCCGGCCAACGCTAGAATTTAAAATGGGATAATTCCACCCGATGCCTTAGGTATTGTTACAACTCTATATGTTTTAACTTTTCTTCTTCTTACTCCTTTCTGCTTTATAACATTTTTAGCGGCCTATAACGATTACTGGATCCAACGTTTTAAACATCCTACAAGTTTCTTCTGGTCCGTAATTATGCGATGAACGATATTTATAACCTGTTTGAAATTTACTCCAGCACTCTGTGCCAATTA
Source organism: Schistocerca gregaria (assembly GCF_023897955.1). Classification (NCBI taxonomy): domain Eukaryota; kingdom Metazoa; phylum Arthropoda; class Insecta; order Orthoptera; family Acrididae; genus Schistocerca; species Schistocerca gregaria. The sequence goes on from NC_064931.1 coordinate 423,463,687, forward strand.
ACTGGTGCATATTGCAGCTTTTTATCAGGTCTGTAATAATTTGTGCCTGGGCGTCTGTAATTCAACAGGTAAAGTGTCAGGAATACTACCTTTACCATGCATGATACGTCTCCTACAGTACGGGCTATTCTAATCCACGCCTGGACGATTTGCACGCATTATTATTTACCATGTATTTAACATCCACCCAGCTGTTGTGACGAATGTAAATCCGAGCCATTTAAACCAAACTTTGCTTCGTCGATACCTTATGATAGGCTCTATGGGAAACACATTGGATTCACAACTTTTCTCTAATTCTTCTTTGTAAAAATTCCCAGTAATTTACGCAGCTTCGCCGTCTTTTAAGAAATCGATTCTTGGTTTTGGTAATCGCACTTTGAAAGTTGTAAATATCTCTCAAGAAACGTTTAGTAGGCATGATTTCTGAGATGCAATCTTGTATTTTTAAATACTCAACAAATCAGCTACTTTGAATTTCTGCTTGCGTGGATCTAGTATTTAATATGATTGTATACTGTATTCAGAAGTTCATTATCGCAAACGTCATTAGGTTTCATTTTTACAGTATGAAAGCGTCAATACTGTGCAATTGTTTGTGAACAAATATCAAACCACTGGTATGGTGAAATCCTTTTCCTTCGTCTATTTATGCATATATGCCACCTGCATCATTGTAGAGGTAAGCTGTGATGCATGGTTCAACATCTTCACTCTTTGAGAGTTCTTGCTTGAGTGATATAGCACAGTTTATAGCAGTCGTAAATGTATATCAGTTGCAGCAATGTATGTAACTTTTAAAAAGGAAAAGAATTATATGTATTCCACACGGCGTTTCTGCTATGTCTGCGTAAGCAGAGTCCGAAAACAATTTATTGGACCTGTTCAGTTAACGAAAACAAATTTTCCGAATATAACACCAACGCAAAATAGAAATCCGTCTTGGAATCACAACTACATACAGTATAATATAGAAAACAACTGAAATAATTTCATACTAGTCTCCGCTAGAGACTTCTCCGATATACCAAGCCTAATCCAGAGATCAGCGAGAAGATCCAAGCCGGGCTGCGGGGCGGCGGCTATCCAACTCTGCTGACGGTCGATGAACTGCTGATAGGCGGCCGACCGCCGGCCTTTGTAGCGCTTCGGCGGATGAATGCCTGGGAACTATTTTCCATCACGTGGTTTGACGTGTGAAAATAGTTCCGGGATCTGCAGCGACCTCTTCCTTATGTTTCTGCGGGCCGGTAGTGGCCCCTGGTGGGCGCTGGTGTCTTTGCAGTGTTGCTGTTGTTGTTGTTGCTGTTGCTGTTGTGGCCGTTCACCAATATTGCCTGTCGGTTGTGTAGTGCTTCGGTGTGCCTGCGAGCGGGCAACCCGCGGCTGTAGACTGTCAGTTTGGTTGCTGATACTGTAGGCGCCGTGATGTCTCTTGGATAAGGCCACAGCTGTTTCTGAGGTAGAGTAATCAAATCTCGGAAATATATTCGTCTAGGTACCATATTTAAGAGATTAACATTGTAAGTTCACGTGTTAATGCAAGTGCGAAATAAGCAATTGCAGATGCGAAATGGTAGTACACCAGAGGCTGGTGTAACTACCAGAATGTTGAATGCAAGCTTGTAAATGTACATGCTATGTGTCGTGCAGGTACCAAATGTTAGTTTGTGGGATGGACTTCCATGCGTATTGCACTTGGTCAATACACGAATGGTTAACGCTGTTTGTGGATGACACTCTAATTGTCGTCCAGTGATGTCCTGCATGTGCTTCATTGGAGACAGATCTGGTGATCGAGCAGGTCAAGACAACACGTCCACGTTCTGTAGAGGATGTTGGGTTACAACAGCGGTATGTGGCCTTGCGTTACCCTCTTGGAAAACAGCCACTGGAATAAAGTTCATGAATGGCTGTAAAACTGGTCGATTCACCAAACTGACGTACAGTTTTACAATTAGGGTGCATGGGATAACCACGAGACTGCTCTTGTTGTCATAAGAAGTAGCAACCCGGACCGTAAGTCCATTTGGAGTCCTAGTGTGTATAGAAAGCAAACAGGTTGCTTGTAGGCCGTAAAATGGCCTTCTTCTAACCACCACACGGCCATCACTGGCACTGAGACTGAACCGCCTCCCATCAGAAAATAGGACAATTATTCACTCTGCCCTCCAATGAGCTCTCACTTCACACCACTGAAGTCGCAAATGGCGATATTTTGTTGTCAGTGGAATGCGCGCTACATGACACCTGGCTCGGAGCTACCCCTGAAGTAACCGATATGTAACAGTCAATTGTGACACTTGGGTGCCAACACATGCTCAAATTGCTGCTGCGGGGGCAATATGATGCGCCAGAACCATATTCCAAAGCTGATGTTCTTCGTATATTTAGTGACCCGTGGCCGTCTAGATTCCAGTCTTTTTGTGACGGGACACTCTCGTGACCACCACTGCCAGGAATCATGTACAGTGGCTATATTCCTGCCTAATCTTCCTGTAGTATCAAAATAGGAACATCCGGATTCCGGTAGTGCTATCACACGACCTCGTTCAAACTCAAGGAAGTGTTCATAATGCATCATTTTCGCCTTAAAGGCGTCGTTGACGAACATCATTTCACCACGTCCAATATGAAAGATAACTAACGTTCACGATCGTTGCAACGTATATTTACAGCAAACTTGAATTGCATCCTCACAGTCGTGCTACAAGCACCACTCTTACGCGAGTGGGGCGAAATCTGAATAGACATCATCTTTCAGATGTAGAAACACGTCTACCAACTTTCGTTTATGCTGCAGTACTCTTTCTTGGTTTAAGCGACTAGTGACGAAGAGTCAGTGCACAAAGAAATGGAATACAGAAATACATAGAAATGAAGAGGTTCGCTTGAAGTTTTCTGAGACTCTTGCTGTTGTGATGATGAAGAGCCCAGTAGACAGTCCAATTGAACAGAAAGAGACATCTCTAAAAAGTGCAGTCGCACAAATTGGAAACAACTTTGCACTTGTATGGAAGATACTTCAAAGTAACAATGGGTAACAGAAGAAATACTTCAGATGATCGACGAAAGGAGGAAGTACAAAAATGTTTAGATAAATTTGGAATATTGAAATACAATTCACTTTTTAATTCTGATTCTGTATATAAAAAAGTTAAAACACCCTTCGGTTGAATGAAAAACAGGAACGTTAACATTAACTGTGCAGTAGGAATTTCTCTGTTAAGCGCAGAGAAGAGAGCAGGTTGGACGTAGAAAGAGTACACTGAAGGCTTTTATGAGGGGAGGTCTTGTCTGATGACGTGATATATGAAACAGGAGTCGATAAGGAAGAGACAGAGTATACAGTATTAGAATTAGAGTTTAGATGAGCTTTGGAAGACTTAAGATCGAAAAAGGTGGAAGGGACTGACGACATTCCATCGGAAATTCCATTATGGGAAGTGGCAACAAAACGGCTAGTGAGCTTGGTATGTAGAACGTATGAGGCTGGTGATACGCCATCAGACTTTTGGAAAAATACTATCCACACAATGCCGAAAACTGCAAAAGTCGACAATTGCGAGAATTATCGCACAATCAGCTTAACAGCTCACTCATCCGAGTTGATAACAAGAACAGTGTACAGAAGAATGGCGTGACGGTTGGTCTCCTCCACCGGCAATTTGTAATTCGCGTCATCGCGTCACCTTGTGTACTTCCTCTGTATTTCACCAATGTGCACGTGTTGCGGTGCGGTAACGCTAGCGGCGTCCGCGGTGGTCGCGAGGTGAGGTAACACGTTTCGGACAGCTTTCAGTTCCTGAACGCCTGTGTTTACGAGCACAGCGTTGGATATGGGTACCACAAGAACGAGACAGAGTTAATGTTGGCCGGGGTTGTGGGTTTCAGTAGCTCGGCTGCAGTCTGGTGATAAGCTCTGCGGTCTGTAGTTACTAAGCAAGTCGTTAAACGTCGAGTCCTAACGCTGCTACTCGCTGATTCTTGTTATTGAATTGGCCACAGTCAAGGTACAGGCTTGCGTAATTTTTAGCCATTACTGGGGGTTAAGCAATTGTCGGTCGATCTCCGTTGTAAGTAGCTTCACCGTTGTCAGCAAGGTGGTTATCGATGCCTTAAAGCGGTGAAAGATGACTCGTAAACGTTTACTTCAAGTTATAAAAAGGAAATGTATGATATAGCTCGACAACGTAAAGAAATTGTGTCGTGCTTCTGTTGTGGATTACTGTAAGGACTGGCTGTGGCAGCAAGGTTGGTTGTTTAAGTTTATCATTTGACAAGGGGTATTAAAAAGTGTACTTGTCGTAGTAAAGTGACGTAAAAGAATGTTACTGAGCTACTGATCACCTCTCAAAAATATGGTTCGCATCGATTTTCTCTCTCTTGTTGCTGTTAGCGGATAGATTAATCAAAAGGGGAAGAACTGATGGGTTGCGCCGGTGGTATGTTTCCCAAAACGGCGAAACTTGGAGTGTGGAACGTTGACACGGCCTGTGGTGTGTTGTAGCATGGTCAGACTATTCCAGACAGTGCAGGGCGTTCTGAGATAAGTTCTCTTGTTTGTAATTGGTACTGGTTTTGTTGAGTTCGTTCGTGGCAGTTGTTACACCAAAGAACGTTTGCGTGAAGTAGAACGCTTCTCTTGTGCGGAGTAGTAGTGTGGTGCATCGAAGTAGTTATTTTAATTAAGGGTGCTTCGCTATAAGTACTGATCTGGGTACGGTCGCTCTGTCTTACTAGACTTGTTCTACACAGCGTCCTATGGTCAGTTTTGCTACAACCAGTCCGGTGTTTTGACTTGCTTGTGCAGCTACGTACAGTTATAGTTTATTTTATCGGCATCTTTAGCCAATTTTGTGACTCTCTGGGCATATTGGGCAGCCAGTGTGACAGTAACTTATTATTTTTTGAGTAGAGAAGTTATGAACTTAGTTAACCTAAAGCCTTTCCTTAAATTATAGTGAGTTCTAAAAGTTTTGTTGCTAAAGCTTTAGCTCTGTTGCTCCTTCAATTTAAGTAATTTGACTGATGAAATTGAGCTCTGTTATTTAAGTTGCCTGCCCCCCTTGAAGTCTGTGATATATACACACAGTAGTATTAAGTTACAGAGTTCCTGGCAGCACACACCGCAGACAGTAAGGGGCATAATCGTACTATTTAAAGGAGGAGAGATCGAATAATGTTTCTCTGTTTATGGAATTTTAAACCCTAGTGTTGCTTTTGTTGTCGTGGTTTGCACCAGATATACAGTCTGTGCTAAGTCACTTCCGGGACAAGAGTAGTAACTGAGACGATGGTTTCAAGGGTCCTGCCGCAGCGTGTTGCAGTTTCAGCGAGGGTAAAGTCTCGCCAGGTACTCCTACGGGAAGCCTCTCGGAGATTCGATCGAGATTCAGAACTTCGCCAGTAGACCGAGAGGGCACCTTCCAGCTGGTGTCATGCACTGGCCATCCTGGAGAGCTTCATCTTTTTATTACCTCGAACTACACTCCTGGAAATGGAAAAAAGAACACATTGACACCGGTGTGTCAGACCCACCATACTTGCTCCGGACACTGCGAGAGGGCTGTACAAGCAATGATCACACGCACGGCACAGCGGACACACCAGGAACCGCGGTGTTGGCCGTCGAATGGCGCTAGCTGCGCAGCATTTGTGCACCGCCGCCGTCAGTGTCAGCCAGTTTGCCGTGGCATACGGAGCTCCATCGCAGTGTTTAACACTGGTAACATGCCACGACAGCGTGGACGTGAACCGTATGTGCAGTTGAAGGACTTTGAGCGAGGGCGTATAGTGGGCATGCGGGAGGCCGGGTGGACGTACCGCCGAATTGCTCAACACGTGGGGCGTGAGGTCTCCACAGTACATCGATGTTGTCGCCAGTGGTCGGCGGAAGGTGCACGTGCCCGTCGACCTGGGACCGGACCGCAGCGACGCACGGATGCACGCCAAGACCGTAGGATCCTACGCAGTGCCGTAGGTGACCGCACCGCCACTTCCCAGCGTATTAGGGACACTGTTGCTCCTGGGGTATCGGCGAAGATCATTCGCAACCGTCTCCATGAAGCTGGGCTACGGTCCCGCACACCGTTAGGCCGTCTTCCGCTCACGCCCCAACAACGTGCAGCCCGCCTCCAGTGGTGTCGCGACAGGCGTGAATGGAGGGACGAATGGTGACGTGTCGTCTTCAGCGATGAGAGTCGCTTCTGCCTTGGTGCCAATGATGGTCGTATGCGTGTTTGGCGCCGTGCAGGTGAGCGCCACAATCAGGACTGCATACGACCGAGGCACACAGGGCCAACACCCGGCATCATGGTGTGGGGAGCCATCTCCTACACTGGCCGTACACCTCTGGTGATCGTCGAGGGGACACTGAATAGTGCACGGTACATCCAAACCGTCATCGAACCCATCGTTCTACCATTCCTAGACCAGCAAGGGAACTTGCTGTTCCAACAGGACAATGCGCGTCCGCACGTATCCCGTGCCACCCAACGTGCTCTAGAAGGTGTAAGTCAACTACCCTGGCCAGCAAGATCTCCGGATCTGTCCCCCATTGAGCATGTTTGGGACTGGATGACGCGTCGTCTCACGCGGTCTGCACGTCCAGCACGAACGCTGGTCCAACTTAGGCGCCAGGTGGAAATGGCATGGCAAGCCGTTCCACAGGAGTACATCCAGCATCTCTACGATCGTCTCCATGGGAGAATAGCAGCCTGCATTGCTGCGAAAGGTGGGTATACACTGTACTAGTGCCGACATTGTGCATGCTCTGTTGCCTGTGTCTATGTGCCTGTGGTTCTGTCAGTGTGATCATGTGATGTATCTGACCCCAGGAATGTGTCAATAAAGTTTCCCCTTCCTGGGACAATGAATTCACAGTGTTCTTATTTCAATTTCCAGGAGTGTATTTAAAGAAGCAAAGCCATTTAATTCAATTCAGCCTCGACAATTAATACACAGTCTTCCACTTCCATCAAAATTAGGTGCAATGAAAGGGAAATTTAAGAATCTCTTAGATGACGATCAGTCTGGCTTTAGAAAAAATAAAGGCACCAAACAAGCAACTGTGAATTTTCGGATGATAACGGAAGCCAGATTGAAGAAAAATCAAGACATTTTGATAGTATTTGTTAACCTGGGAAAGGAATTAGACGACGTAAATGGCGCAAGGTTTTTCGAAATACCGCGAAAAATTAGGATAAGTTATCGCGAAAGAACGGTAGTATAAAATCTGTACAAGAACCAAGAGGGAACCATAAGAGTGGATGACCAAGAACGAAGTTCTCCGGATTAGAAAAGTGACAAGGATGTAGCCTTTCGCCCTACAGTTCAATCTATACATCGAAGAAGCAATGGCGGATAAAAGAAAAGTTTCAAGAATGGACTTAAAATTCTAGGTGGAAGGATATCAGTGATGAAATTCGTTGATGACATTGCTATCCTCGGTGAAAGTGAAGAAGAACTTCTGGATCTTACGAACAGAATTAACATTCTAACAAGTATAGGGTATGGACTGAGTGTAAATCGAAGAAAGAAGAAAGTGATAAGGAGAAGCAGAAATAAGGACAGTGAGAAACTTAAAATCGGAATTGGTGATCACAAAGTAGATGAAGTTAAGGAAATCTGCTACCTAATAAGCAGAATAGCCCATGAAGCGTGGAGCAAAGAGAACATTAAGGGTAGACTAGCCCTGGCAAAAAATTGCATTCTCGGCGAAGAGAAGTCTGCTGGTGTCGGACATAGGCCTTAGTTGGAGGGAGAAATTTCTGAGAATACACATCATTATATGGTAGGGAAACATGGACTGCAGGAAAACCGGAATAATGAGAATCGAAGGATTTTAAATATCGATTACAGAAGAGGGTTGAACATTAAGTAGACTAACAAGATGAGGAATGAGGAGGGCCTCCGCCGATTCGGCGTAGAAAAAATATATGGTTAACAGTGAAATGAAGAGGTAATAGATTGATAGGACATCTGTTAAGACATCAAGCAACAAATTCCACGGTACTAGAGGAAGGAGTAGAGGGTGAAAACTGCAGAGGAAGACAGAGACGGGAACACTTTCAGCAAATAATTGAGGACGTATGTTGAAAGTGCTACTCTGAGATGGAAGGGTTGACAGATGAGAAGAATTCCTGTCGGTTGGCTGCATCAAACCAGTCAGATGACCGTATATAATGAGCTTGCAGAGAGATCCACAGTCAGTTCATCACAAAACGCAATGAATAATGTTATGATACTTGACTGTAAATGCGATAACTAGAGGTTGACATGTGTATACTACAAGCTCTTAGCACCAGTGTATCTTTCAGCACTCTGATGTCGACCTTTAAGAATTGGGAACTGTTTGTTATTGGTGTTTTCAGGGACTCTGCTAAGCTCAAACTTTGTAAACCTTCTGGAAAAATAATTCTAGAATACATGGTGGTGGTGCAACTGGATACTATGGATTCGACAATGTGTATGGTGTTGACACATGGTACGTATTCAAATGGCTTGAATCTAAAAATGCGTGCAAGGCGATCCTTCAAATTTTGTAAAACAAATTCTGGACGAGTGGTATAATTTGAATGCAGTTGAGTACTATCTCATTCCTAAAGACCTGATGCTTGTTCTCTGTAATTACAAATGATATGAAGAAACAAGAAGTCTTGGTTGCAGACTACTCGTTTCTTAGTGTCGTGCATACTGGTTGCCGTACCAATCCCGTTATAGTATATTTTACAACCGTATTTTAATGAAAAAGGGTGAAAGGGAACAAAGCCTCTCGTTTTTTCATCAGGATTCAACAAAAGCTGGTACTGCCAATGTTTCTTTCCAGGCAGTTCTTTATGTGTTCCATGACAGAGTCATTACGAACAATATCAGGTGCGCTCAAAGTCCCGATTTAACCACGTACGATTTCAATTTGTGGGGGGGAATCACTATAGGATAAAGTGTATACAGCAGGAACTCAAGGATAATATCTGCGATCCAATTAATTGAATTTTGCAAAGCGCATTTCATCGTGTGGTGAATAATTTCTTGAGTAGATGTCAAAAATGAGAAGAAACCGATGGCAGGTAGCTCCAGCTCCTCCCTCCATGACATGAGTGAGTTCAAAATCTATTTACAGTCATTTTAAATTCAGTACTGCGATTATAGAAGGGCGACATGGCATCTGATTCGCCAGGTAACAGAGCGCTCGTTGCCGTCATCTACTACAGCGTGTGTGCGGTCATCAGATAAATTGAGCACTCTGTATTATAGTGTAAAAGTAGTAGAAAGCAAAGAGCCTATTTTTGGTGCAGTTTCACGTTAGTTGTTAAAAATTTATGAGTAATTGCAGGACTGGTACTGTGGCACTAAATGGTTCAAATGGCTCTGAGCACTATGGGACTTAACATCTTATGTCATGAGTCCCCTAGAACGTAGAACTACTTGAACCTAACTAACCTAAGGACATCACACACATCCATGCCCGAGGCAGGATTCGAACCTGCGAGAGTAGGGGTCCCGCGGTTCCGGACTGCAGCGCCTAGAACCACACGACCACCGCGGCCGGCACTGTGGTGCTAGTTGTCGTTAAATTCCATATTTACATGTGTATACCTTAAAAAATCGGCAAATACTATTGGGTGCAAAATGGTGATAGATATCTGAAAATCGACGATTTTTGTGGTGTTGCTCTAGTGAGGCACGGACTATGAATGTCAAGTCCTTTGTCAGAATGGTGGGTCCCTAAGTGGGATAGTGTTGAGGGCTGGATCAATAGGGCGGACTGCACCTGTGTGGGAGAGGAGATGTAATTGTTTGGTGGTAAATCACCAGAATTATGATGACTGTTATAATTTAGGCTAAAACCTTTTGTCCATTAACTAACGCCAGTGAAAACATGAATGTAAGTGTGTTACTAGGGCACCATATCGACCTTAAATTTTGGTGATTACAATGACAGCTATGGTCAATTAATTGCATGTATAATGGCTGTTATAGCTCATTAATTGTACCCTAAATAAGCACAACAAGTTCCAAGTGAGCAGTTTGTTTACATAAGGGGACCTAGGTGAAGTGGATGGTATGTTTACATGAGGATAACAATGGGTCTTCATCTTCGAATGACCTCGAGGTCTCCACCAAATGTGTGTCTGTCTTCGAATACCAGTCTGGCACAAAAATTATCGTCTTCTCATTTCAGGTTGTAGCGTGCTTTCCCTTTATTGTCAACCATTTGGCTAACGGTGACAACTTTCGATACCTAACATTATACTGTGCTTAGTTAAAAATTCGATAAGGTGCTAGGATCGAATGCCCATCGAACACAAAACTTTATGCAAGGTTACATAACGCTGCCACTTGTGATGGAAAGAATATTTAAGATATTTCGTGGTTACTTGACAGAGGCAGTAGTTGCTGGAACAGAGTGTCGAGTCCTAGTCCAGTATAAAAGTTTTTGTCGTGTATTTTCAACTTCTTAAACGTCTTTTATTTTAATGGATGTGAGTTTACAAACATTAAAAGCTGTGTCCTCTATAATAGCGTTTTTCGTGATAATTTCATTATCATGATATTATTTTACATGTGGACTCCAATCATGCAGAAGTTATTTCTAATGATCTGTCGTAATAACCATTTTCTATGGTCAGCTTATTGTACTAGAAAGAGATCAGAGGAACTGCAAGACAGTTACGTTATGTGAGCTGCATACAAATCAAACGGGACACAATTCGGATCGTTCGGATACTTACGTCCATGATAGTTGAATGAAATTTGACCCTGTCCAACTAGAACACGTGACCCTTTTGAAATACACTCTTTCGTTCACAAAGTCGTGATCGCATTTGGTAGATGTATTGCAGTTAAAGTGTTTCTTTACATCTCAGCTAAAGATCCAGTAACTTGCGACTCATTGGATCATAACTAGTTCCCTGTAATATATATACTCTTACAGTTTCGGAGTTATTTATTAATTTATTTAGTCTTCATGATTACAGCCTATTATCTGGAAAGCTAAAATAGCCCATACAAATCACATTTCCTTCGATACTAATAAACTATGTATTATTTATTTCTAAAACTTAATTATATAATACTACAACTACTCCTATTACTACAAAACAACATTAAACCCTTAACCAATTATCCAGCTACAAATCTGCTACAAACACTACAGAATTTGTTCTCTGTTTGTTTATTTATTATTATACAGTTAACTTATAGATGGTTGTCTTCGCTACTCGATCCGCCGTCATACTACCCCAGTACTACCGCTTAGTCTGCTGGATTTCTTGGACAACGGGCAGCAAAGCAGCAGCGTTTCCACTATGGCAAGTAATTCCACCCACTACTGTTTTGAGGAAGGTATTCGTATGTTCTTCTCCCTGTGCCTGAAGTGTCCCCTTCATTTTGCCACAGTTGTAATAAGCGATCTTTTATTGCCTTTTTACAATTTGCCATAGTTCCAAGGACCCTTCGTACTTCCATTTGATCGCCTTTCTGTAACCAGTGCAAGGCTTTCCTTTTCCTAATTTCCAAGTCGAGTGGACATATTCCCAGAATTACTTCGGATAGTGAAGTAGGCGCCCGTTAATCTTAGTAGCACGTCTTGCTGAACTCTTCTCACTATTGAGGCTGGCTTCACTAGCTGAAATCTACGAGCCCAAACGCTTGCACTATATCCTGTGACTGATCCTAATATAGATTGTTATACCCCGATGGTCTTCAAGACAAGCTAAAATTGTATATTTGCAGTGGTTATTATTTTATTCATCACGCTTGTACTTTTTCTGCTCGCTTCTTCTACATGATGTGCAAAGTTGCGACGTTCGTCCAGAAATATCCCTAGGTATTCTAATCGTTACAGCATTAATTTTTATTTTAGGGTTCCTTATTAGGTTCCCTTTTAGCAGGAGGTACTTTGACCGCAAAGCATTTGTCTTCCATAATTCTTCTGGAGTTACCACTTATAACGAACAATAGGTGATCTGCCAGTGCCACCTGTCTGCTTATGTTACCGTTGTTTTGTAACTTCTGTAGTATGGGATCCATTGCGACATCCCAAAACTCCAGATCATACACTGACCCCTGTGGGCAGCCTTTTGTTGATGTCTTCGTTATTTTATTTCCTGGTCATGTTAAAGGAGCTTGTCGCCCGTGGCAATTACCTCTCAGGAAAATATACAGCGCTTCTGGACACTCCAGATCCCCAAGGCGACCAAAGAAAGACGGTCACCATGGGTTATCGAAAGCGCCAGCAATATCGATCATCATCGTTAGAGTGTACGTAGAATGACTACATGGCGCTAGCGAGATCGTCTTATTAATTGCGTCTTCAGTTGTCTTACCTCTTCTAAACCCGTACTGGTGAGGGCTCATCCCATATAGCAGTTTGTGATCTTGTGACTTTAGCTAAATAGTTTTTCAAATATCTTTTCGAGAACGTCCAAAAGACAAATTGGTGTATAGGATTTAGGTGTCATTGGCTCCTCATATTTCCCCTTATTAATTATTTCCATTTCAGCGTTCTTCCACGGTGGTAACATGAGGCTTGTATTTCTACGGTAGGGACTCCGTCCAGTCCTAGTGAGTTTTTGCTTTTCATTCTTAAAATTATTTGCCTAAATTCTTCTTTTGCGAAGGGATACACTATTTTATTATATCTATATTCTTCCATAACATTTCCTATAATGTACGCTGATCATCCGTCTCGCCTTATACTCTGTCTTCAGGAAGTAAGTTTCTATTAGCAGAGAAGCTGACTGTTCCCAACTTTCTGTTACCGTCCCATCATTCCTTTTCAGCGTGGATAAGACTGTTGGTGACCGTATTTTCTCGCAGACTATTTTATATGGTGTACCCTATGGGCCGATTTCTATGTTAGCATCAACGAATTGCTTCCAACGTTCCATTTTTGTTTTCCACAACTCTTCCTGAAAACGTTGTATAACATATCTGTGTCTATGGAACCTTCATACTCTTTCTTCGTAGGTCATGCTGCTCTGCTATAGCTTCCTGGATCTTCTTGTTTCGCATTTTAATTTTTGCAGCCTCTAGGTCCAGATGCAAGGTACTGTTTTAGAAGGACCTCGGCTGACAGGCATCGATGGCTTCATTATTCCATGTACAGCCACTGTCAGTTCTTGCACTTTAACATCTACATTATTAGCCAGCGAAAGACTTCCTGGACACTGAAACACTCTTCTGAGTTCTCTCCAGTTAGCCTCCTTGATCTCATATTTGGGCTTCATGGACTCGTTTTCTAAGGCGTCTTGGATTTACCTTCCAATGTTATTCCACTCGCAGCCTTCCAGCCATTCACACGTCGCGCCGCTGCGGTATTCGCTAAAGTGGCGTCAGTATTTGACGCTTCTTCGACTCTCCCCTCGTTGGTTGATGGATTCTGAGGTGGATGCAATACATGCAGGTGGAGTTCCAAAATGACTTAGTCTAGTTGTCTTCCACGGTCATCAGTCAATTGATTCTGCCTCAATACTGACTTCTCATTTGCATCAGTGGAGTACACAAGAGGGGTAGTTCATCTTAGGTAGCTAATATCCTTTAGTCTTAGCAGATATTCGTCGATGTCATGACTAAATTGAAAATACATGGAAACCAGGATGCAACTCAACCTGTCGGTTAACATTTCCACACAATGTAGTGCTCATTGGCATACAGGGGATCTTTTCTGCCTACGTATACGGTTCTTGGAGGCACAATACATCTAACTGCAACTCTTTTGCCTCTCTTCTAGCCTTATGCAATTCACCGATACTTCTCATGACGTTAAGCTGACTATCTTTATCTCCATTATAAGTGACGGGTATATATTGGACAGTCTTGCGCTACTCGTCTCTAATCGAATTCTATACGACAACGCGTCATTTCAAAGCGCTTCTACAATGTATCTAAGGAAAATGATTCATTTCTTCTGGTAGAAATCTGCTTCAATAAATTCTCCAATTCTTCCACTTCTGTTAGCAGATTGTTTTCTCTGAGATGGATTCGGTGTATAAAATAAGGTACAGGAAAAGTAATTTAGTCCCCCATCTGGATGCTTATACCTTACTCTTACTAGATGTCTTAACGCTATAGTAAGCGTCATCGGCTCTTCCAGTCTAGTGAGTTGCGTACTGTTTACTACGCTTTCTTGTATATGTCGCAGATTTGTTCCGCTCTGTGTGTTATTGTCTTATTCCTTGTAGTAGTTGTTTGTTTCCTTTATGAACTGGCTTTGAGCCTCGTACTGTTTTTGTTGCGTATTCACGTCCTGCATTGGCGAATCTTCTTTTACTTCAGTAGGTAGGGCAATATTTCCCTCAGCATGTGTTCTGTCACATTCTGCATACTACCGCCCAGTTTGTGTCACCAAATCCTCACCGTCTACATCATACATCCCTCCTACATTAGTTTCCGATGTTGTTTCTCTGTTATACCACACAGTTCTTAATTTTCGCCACAAACTTCTTTCCTGCTTTTTCGTAAGTGCATGACGCTGACGAAATAAAAAAGTAATGAACACTTATAAACTTACATTTTTATTTTTAGCATTGTCTAAAATAATGTAAGTTTCTAATTACATGGTTTAAACACTATATCTGTCAATGAACACACTGACGCAGTCGTTTTCTGAAATTCTCATGTAATCGTTCAAGCACGTCTTCTGATATCCGTGCAATATCAGCCACAGTATTGTTGTTTGAATCTTCCAGGGTGTTGGAACGGTTGCAATACATCTTTGACGTCAGGTACGCCCTCACTCCTCCCCCCCCCCCCCCCCCCCCCAAAAAAAAATCGCATGAGCGAAGTCTGGTGATCGTGCGGGCCAGCTGAGATCCCCTATCCGAGAGATAAGTCTTCCAGAAAACGTTTTGAGTGTGTGTGCAGTAGCACCATCTTGTTGCACCAGGTATCCTGTAATTGCATTGCCTCGGAAGCCGTTTGGAAAAACTCTTGCAGCGTTGTTAAGTAAGGTTCCGAATTCACAGTTACAGCATCATGATTTTCCTGAAAAAAAGTAAAAGCCAATGATGCCTACTCATGATATGGCGCACCACACAGTGGCGCGGTCTGAGTGCAGGGTCTCTGGTGAATTTCCCTGGGGTTAGTGTGGCTCCAGTACCGCATATTCTGTTTGTTTACACACCCACTGAGGTGAAAATGTGCCTCATCAGAAAAGAACACTTTTGCGTCACGGGGTATGGTTGCAATCATGTCTTCCCCAGATGTTCTTCGTGTTACATAATGCCCTACTGACAATTGATAAACCACGCACATTTTATTACGGGTGAAAATAAAGTTCATTACGAAGAATTCGGTGGAGAGAATCTCTTGAAAATGAAAAGAGGAAGTGCGTGTTTCCGAGCTGAGCGTTTCGGAGGTCGCAATACTGCTGCTCTAACTCGTTCGACATTTTGTGGTGTTGTAATACTTCTCTCAAGGCCCTTTCGTACAGATCACACATCCCCTGTTGTTCTGAATACATTTACCCATCTTAAAATTGATTGCCGTGCCGGTACACGTCCGCGTGGAGGTACTGCCAATCGCAAACGAAAAGCACGCTGCACTGCAATGGTTGAGTGGGAACTCGAGAAATGCACTTCAACACAAAATGAGCACCCCTCACGTGCGCACTGCATTACCGCGAATGAACAACAGATAAATACAAACCTCTCGTCGGTCTCCATAAATCACGCCAACTCTCCATTCTATTCGACTAACAGTGCAGAGACAACGTGAATTCTAAACAAGCAATTTACCGCGCTCCACCCTGTGCTTACAGCTTATTTTCTGCCAGAAATTCTTCTCTCTGTCGGCGTCCCTCCTCCGTCTCGATGGTGATTTATGCTTTTTACATAGAGATCACTTGATGGCTTCATGAGAGCCCTCATTGCTTTCTAGCGTTATGAGATGCCTGCCCATAATTCTTTCTTAAAACCTGCCGTGTTAGGAGGGTTTGATACATGTAACATTCATCTCCTTTTCGTGTGCATTCTTTGCCCCTATATTTACATGGCGCGCACACTGACAATTGCTTGATTTTATTGCAGTCTTTTCTCATATGGCCTTCTTACCCACAGTGTTCACAAATTACTACTTGTTTTCCCAGTGTCTTGCCAAATGACCAAGATCTTGGCTTTGAATTCACCGCATCTGTACTAGAGAGTCTTTCACTGAAACATATAGATACCCAAGATATACTTTTTGTCGCTTCATGAGAGATGTTCTAACCTTAAGGCTGACGTCAATAACTTGATGGACCACTTTTCACCCCCTTTGTCCTGTCCTGAATCGTACTGTAAAGCCGCTTTCGAAGCTTTCATTAGACAGTTCATCTTCAAGGTTCTGAATCTATAGCGTGCAATTTAGTGTCTTTGCATCTGTGTCCTCTGGCATGTAGTGCAGCCCCATTAAAGGTCTCTTTTTCTTAAGCTGTTCACAAATCAGTGTATTTTGCACTTTTTTGTTGTTCATTATATTTTCCGTGTCATTTTGTTTAGCAGTTTCCACGATGACTACGTTATTGCTTTGCTTGCTCTTCCTTATACAATTTTTTTCTTTGGCGACGTTTATTATGATCGTTAGTTTTTGTTGCACTACTTTACCTCTTCACTTGTTTTTGACTTTATGGAGAATGTATTTTGTTGCATTGTCTGCGCTGCCGCGATTTTAGCTGCAGGAGCTGTATTGGCTACATCTCTACTAGATGGCGTTGTTAGCACCACACTTGCATACGGTTTCGCTGGCTTTTGTGAATTCTCTCTATAGGTTTCGTTTTCTTTTTTCAATTGTTCCCACCTTCAATTAATAACGCGTGCTCTATCACCCATCTTCTCCATTAATTCCACTTTCAATGCGCTTGCAGCTGCCTCTGTAATCTTCTACCGACAAAATGTATTGTCAGTAAATGTCATCAAATGTTCGCGTCGCTGTTGTACATTCACTGCTTCTCTAATGGTTGCAGTTTTCCCTTAGACATTATCATTTACAGGGTGTTTCAAAAATGACCGGTATATTTGAAACGGAAATAAAAATTAAACGAGCAGCGATAGAAATACACCGTTTGTTGCAATATGCTTGGGACAACAGTACATTTTCAGGCGGACAAACTTTCGAAATTATAGTAGTTACAATTTTCAACAACAGATGGCGCTGCAAGTGATGTGAAGGATACAGAAGACAACGCAGTCTGTGGGTGCGCCATTCTGTACGTCGTCTTTCTGCTGTAAGCGTGTGCTGTTCACAACGTTCAAGTGTGCTGTGGACAACATGGTTTATTCCTTAGAACAGAGGATTTTTCAGGTGTTGAAATTCCACCGCCTAGAACGCAGTGTTGTTGCAACAAGACGAAGTTTGCAATGGAGGTTTAATGTAACCAAAGGACCGAAAAGCGATACAATAAAGGATCTGTTTGAAAAATTTCAACGGACTGGGAACGTGACGGATGAACGTGCTGGAAAGGTAGGGCGACTGCGTACGGCAACCATAGAGGGCAACGCGCAGCTAGTGCAGCAGGTGATCCAACAGCGGCCTCGGGTTTCCGTTCGCCGTGTTGCAGCTGCGGTCCAAATGACGCCATCGTCCACGTATCGTCTCATGCACCAGAGTTTACAACTCTATCCATACAAAATTCAAACGCGGCAACCCCTCAGCGCCGCTACCATTGCTGCACGAGAGACATTCGCTAACGATATAGTGCACAGGATTGATGACGGCGATATGCATGTGGGCAGCATTTGGTTTACTGACGAAGCTTATTTTTACCTGGACGGCTTCGTCAATAAACAGAACTGGCGCATATGGGGAGCCGAAAAGCCCCATGTTGCAGTCCTATCGTCGCTGCATCCTCAAAAAGTACTGGTCTGGGCCGCCATTTCTTCCAAAGGAATCATTGGCCCATTTTTCAGATCCGAAACGTTTACTGCATCACGCTATCTGGACATTCTTCGTGAATTTGTGGTGGTACAAACTGCCTTAGACGACACTGCGAACACCTCGTGGTTTATGCAAGATGGTGCCCGGCCACATCGCACGGCTGACGTCTTTAATTTCGTGAATGACTATTTCGGTGATCGTGTGATTGCTTTGGGCTATCCGAAACATACAGGAGGCGGCGTGGATTGGCCTCCCTATTCCCCAGACATGAACCCCAGTGACTTCTTTCTGTGGGGACACTTGAAAGACCAGGTGTACCGCCAGAATCCAGAAACAATTGAACAGCTGAAGCAGTACATCTCATCTGCATGTGAAGCCATTCCGCCAGACACGTTGTCAAAGGTTTCGGGTAATTTCATTCAGAGACTACGCCATATTATTGCTACGCATGGTGGATATGTGGAAAATATCATACTATAGAGTTTCCCAGACTGCAGCGCCATCTGTTGTTGACAATTGTAACTACTGTAATTTCGAAAGTTTGTCTGCCTGAAAATGTACTGTTGTCCCAAGCATATTGCAACAAACGGTGTATGTCTATCGCTGCTCGTTTAGTTTGTATTGCCGTTTCAAATATACCGGTAATTTTTGAAACACCCTGTATATTAGCTGTGTCAGTCGCTACCGTTCCTTTCCGGGTAGCCATCCTGACTACATCTGTCTGTTTATTTGATGGGTAACACGCTGCGGTGCAGTGCCTCTCTACGTCTGAGTTGCGCCGCTGACTTACTTACGTCGCTTTCCGCTGAGTCGTCAGAAGGAGCGCCGCACGTGTCGGGTGTGGCTCGCCTCGCACGGGTCGCGCGCTGTTCGTAGGGGAGGCAGAGCAACAGTCAGCGGCAGCGGGCGTATGACGCAGCTCTGTGGTTCACCTGCCTCTCCTCATGTGACGTGGCGTAAACGCAGACACTCACTCTACTCCAGCGGGAGCGCGACAGTTCCTGCACGCTGCCGGCAACCGATCCCACTTATATTCTTGAATTCACTCGCCCTTCCCTATTTACACTCAGCGTCTCTTCGAGAAAACGCCTACTTGAATAATTGACACTCCCACTACTTTTGCGTACGGGAACCACTTACCAAAAGGGACACTTATCACATGAAGACACCGTTTAACACGGAGCCGACGTCAAGATACAACCGATCCGAGGACCGTTTCGGAGTAAAAGATGCTACGGTTCATTGAGGACCCTAAACAAGTTTCTGGCTTCAGAGTGCATGATACACGTTGTAGCGTGTGGCCATGTAGTGGTTAAGTAGACAGATATATACTCCTACCGGTCATCGTGTTTTAGTACGTACAGAGGTCCTCCATATCACCTTCTGTGAGTACCGGGATGATTCCTAGCAATTTTGCCTCTTCAATTGAAGTAGAGCTTCGACCGTAACGCCTCCTGTGTTGTCGAGTTGTCAAATTCCACATTTTCTTTCCTTCCTTCTTTATTTTTTTTAATTTGCAATCACAGCCTAATGAACACAACATTGAACTATTAACGAATGAGAAGAAACATACGAAACGGTATACAGATTATCTACGCATGTTAGGTAGAAGTTTCCGGCAGACAATCCAAAGTTAGTAGTAGAGAAAAAGTACATATTTGAGCATGGTCAGTGTAGTGGTTTCTACTTGTCATGTACTGAAAAGACCCAAAAAAGACTTTTCCTGCAGCGATACATTACTGCAACTGAATATGCTAACACCGTAAGTTGTCCATTACATGAGGTTGTATATCAATACGCTGATAGTTCAAAAAAGGATTGTTTACCTCATGTTTTCTAAAAGTATCTCGATGGCGCTACAGGAATTCATGTCCGTAAGGTCTTGTATATCAGAAAAAATTATGTCACTTTATGTATTTATACAAGTGAAATCAGGAAAACTTATATCTGGTAAAATGGTAAAATCATTGCAGAAATCTACAAATCAATGCAATGATGGAGATGTCTAATCACAATATCGAGCTGCACAAATTTCCTACATAGTTCCACTGTCTTTTTTTGTCGGTGAGTCACATGTTGCCCATACACAACTTTCAACTGCAGAAATATAACTGGGCAAGACTTGTTGTCACATGTTCACATCACCGATCACCGAGCAGGATTGACTGATTTCGACTACAAATCGGGTCACACTTGTCTGCATAGGTGAGTACCCGTCAGAGTTCATCCATCTCTGCCGATATTGGCTACGTTAATCTAATTGGTTTGTTATAATTCAAAATTTAATTTTAGTAATTAATATTACAATTGTTAAACGTCAACGTTAGTGCAGTTGCTAGCATGGTTTTCTAATAAGTTTTTAATTATTGGAAGTTATGTATTTTGTCACCACTTATGTACGGGTAAAACTAGTGTCTGCCGCAGGTCTACGACAAAATCTCCTGGTGTGAGAAATTTCACACGTTCCAAGTCCGGGTGTCATGACAATTTTTCGATACGGAGTGGCTAACGTTCATTCATTTACTTGGTTGACCGGATCGCCATGAACTAGCTGCCTCGGCTATCCAGTGCATATATTCGACTCTATTCTTCAATCACTGAAATAAAATAACGTAACTGCAACCTACACACAACTGCCAACAGTGTAGGATGCAGATATTTAGATATGAAATGTTCTTTTCCATTTGAGCTACTCAGTTGCGCTACCTGTTTGTTGAAACACGTGTGCAGTGCAAAAGAAAAGCTGTAACTGTCTGTCTCTCAGTAGTCTAGATCCAGCCATATGCATTATCTCACAGTACTGTGGAATGTGGAAATTCTGGAGGAACTGTTTGTTGTTGTCTTCAAATGGTTCAAATTGCTTTGAGCACTATGGGAATTAACATCTATGGTCATCAGTCCCCTAGAACTTAGAACTACTTAAACCTAACTAACCTAAGGACATCACACAACACCCAGCCATCACGAGGCAGAGAAAATCCCTGACCCCGCCGGTAATCGAACCCAGGATCCCGGGCGTGTGAAGCGAGAACGCAACCGCACGACTACGAGATGCGGGCAGTTGTCTTCTGGAGCTGCCGTAGTTATGTGACAGGTAGTAGCATAACGGTAAGCGTCGTGCACTGTAGATAAGACGTCGCCAGTTCTATTACATTCGCTGCTACATTTTTTGAAACGCAATTCTGCTGTCTGCTGAAGTAATCAATTTAATGGAACTTTGAACTTAGGTCCCTTCACTTCTCAACCCAAAACAGTGGCATGTGGAAAAAGGCCTAACCTCTGTGACATTGTTCTTTTCATGTTTAGTAGACAGCCAGGCAGCAGATGCATCTCGAAGCTTTTTATGTGGAGAGCGCATCGTGCCAAAATAGTCAGAAAAGTATTCTCTACATTAGCTGTCGTCTGGTAGTGGCATTTTACTCTTCTTCAATCTTTCTTTGACTGCTTTCACTCAGAACAAGTTTTCTACATGCATGTAATCAATAAGCTGCATGTTCATTGTAAGACTGTTATAGATAACATCAGGGAATTCGCATATGTCGTTGATGATTAATTTCTCTCTCATGTTTACTATTGTTTTAACAACACTAAAAGAAACTTTACGAAAATTGTGCACTGTATTATAAGAAATGAAATAAAACTACCCATGATAACCCTACGATGAAAGTCTGTTTTAATAGAACTGACTATTTGTACACAAGTATGCCTCTATCGGGACAAATTAGTAAAATACTACTAACTTAGATTTCGATTGGGTCTGTGTTTAATTGGTATGCTGTGTCATGTTCAACAGGTATGCAAATGTGGCATTTCATCAATAATGTTATGTATTCCTAGAAACCCAAAATTTACTTGTCAGCTGCGGGAAGAGGCGTTTCCTGTTGTGCATCATTGTAAGTTTTTGACCATTGCACTATGAGCTGAAAGTATTTCTTGTCATTTGCTTAACAATTCATTTCCTTCATACTTATCACCCTGGAATGTGAGTCTTAAGTGAAGAACAATATTAAATTTCGTATAGTTGACGGTCGATTCGAATTTCCTCAAAGACGCTTGTATTGTGAAGCAGCTTGGCAGTCACCATTAACACAACTTACTGAGTCGAGCTGCCAAGAGGATTTGATTCCGTATTTCTAGATTTCCGGAAAGCTTTTGACACCGTTCCTCACAAGCGACTTGTAATGAAGCTGCGGGCCTATGGGGTATCGTCTCAGTTGTGCGACTGGATTCGTGATTTCCTGTCAGGAAGGTCGCAGTTTGTAGTAATAGACGGCAAATCATCGAGTAAAACTGAAGTGATATCAGGTGTTCCCCAGGGAAGCGTCCTGGGACCTCTGCTGTTCCTGATCTGTATAAATGACCTGGGTGACAATCTGAGCAGTTCTCTTAGGTTGTTCGCAGATGATGCTGTAATTTACCGTCTAGTAAGGTCATCCTAAGACCAGTATCAGTTGAAAAGCGATTTAGAAAAGATTGTTATGGTGTCGCAGGTGGTAGTTGACGCTAAATAACGAAAGGTGTGAGGTGATTCACATGAGTTCCAAAAGAAATCCGTTGGCATTCGATTACTCGATAAATAGTACGATTCTGAAGGCTGTCAATTCAACTAAGTACCAGGGTGTTAAAATTACGAACAACTTCAGTTGGAAAGACCACATAGATAATGTTGTGGGGAAGGCGAGCTAAAGGTTGCGTTTCAGTGGCAGGACACTTACAAGATGCAACAAGTCCACTAAAGAGACAGCTTACACTACACTCGTTCGTCCTCTGTTAGAATATTGCTGTGCGGTGTGGGATCCTTACCAGGTGGGATTGACGGAGGACATCGAAAGGGTGCAAAAAAGGGCAGCTCGTTTTGTATTATCACGTAATAGGGGAGAGAGTGTGGCAGATATGATACGCGAATTGGGATGGAAGTAATTACAGCATAGACGTTTTTCGTCACGGCGAGATCTTTTTACGAAATTTCAGTCACCAACTTTCTCTTCCGAATGCGAAAATATTTTGTTGAGCCCAATCTACATAGGTAGGAATGATCATCAAAATAAAAGAAGAGAAATCAGAGCTCTAACAGAAAGGTTTAGGTGTTCGTTTTTTCCGCGCGCTGTTAGGGAGTGGAATGGTAGAGAGATAGTATGATTGTGGTTCGATGAACCCTCTGCCAAGCACTTAAATGTGAATTGCAGAGTAGTCATGTAGATGCTGATGTAGATGTAAATGTGTGAAGGTTTTCTTCTGATTTCGTTAGAGAATTTTTTTCTGGATATTCGCAGCTCCATAAAATAAACCAGAAAAGAAGCTTGCACATGCTGGCCCCTGTCATGGTTAGAACTGACGAATCCTTGAACTATTGCAACACGAGACGTGAGCGGTACCACGGAACTATGGACACACTGCTTCCGCCACCCTACTCTCATCATGGTATTGGTCGCTCAGCATCATAACCCATCATGTAAGACAATAAAAGTTGTCGCTTATGTGAAGAATAGCATTTTTTTAGTCAAAAAATTGAATTTTCTGTCTCAATATCTTAGTTTATATTAGGATTATACAGCACGAGTCATTCAAATGGAAAGGGAATATCAAGTGAATTTAGCGAGTCAATTCAGTACAATTCGCGGAAGTGATTGCATTGTCACAGTGTCGCCAAATGTTTGTGACGGTGTTGCCAAATCTCACCTGTGCTACGAACAGTTCTGTAGCGTTATAGGAGGAGAATCCCGTGCTCCTGTCATAGGAGGATACAGAGAGGAGGCGTAGGGTTTGGTTAATATGTAGCGTTGTCTCTTACCAGTTGTGTCAATTATTCAGGTGTATAATCTTCTATCACGATTACAGTTTCCCATAAAAGATATACGAATAAAACACTTACCTTGTTACTTTGTGACAAAAGATTATTTTGGCACAATAAAAAGTCTTTGGAATCAACTTTGCCCACCTGTCACGTAAAGTAAGATAACAAACACTTTGCACCTCGAAATCGATTGCATCTATATGCAGTATTGTGATCATACAAGTAGAATTTCATAAATTGCACGCGAATGTAGAAAAAAAATTCGCGAATGGAAGCTGTAAGAAACACAGTCAACTAATTATTCTGTGCCACGTAATAATCAAACCGTTTGAAAATTCATAAGTGAAGAAACGAAACCTTATGCCCATTAAGACAGAAACTAAAGTGCAGATGCGGGCACTGTGCAGATCTGCACTTTTTCATCTTCATATCTATACAAATAATGTATACTAACCAGCGTATTCATCACCTTCGTAATGTTTCCCTCTTGTTTAGTCTTCTAATGATGAGCTGCATCCACACCCATGAGTCTGAATGTTTCTTTGTGTCCTTCCATCTACTATCTGTGTGTGTTACTGTTCGGTATTCAAAAAGCAATATATTATACCTGATCCCACGAAGTATTAAAACGGGGTTGCAAGAAAGGCTAACGAATTATAATCAAAGTACAGTGAGACGCCAATTTGTCTGTCGTCAAGATGTTAGGTCGACAGAAATAGTTGGGTGTTATTACCTGCATCACCGGCATCCCGTTGTCGTCTTCTCTTATTGACATTTTTATATTACTCTGATCACAAGACGCCGAGATAAATGTGTATATTCTCCGTGACGAAACATGCCACATTCCATTCATCCTGATCCATTCGTTACGTGAATCGGCGGCAATGAGTGATAGGAAAGCTGTTGAGAGGTGACGAATAACAATAACAATGGTAGTAATAACAAATCAATAATCAAGGATGTTTACTGCATTACCGACGGTCAACAAAATAACCAAGAAAGGCTGAATGTTTAATTGGCATACTGCGAAGGTGTTCTTACCACTTTGTTACTGAATTCTGTTTTGGTTGATTGCATAGAGAAACGAAAGAAACCTGTAGCTACACATCGCTAGCACAACGAGATATTACCATCCTTGCAACATCACGAGACGAACGTGGCGCCACTGAGCTGATATTTGAAATACAATTTCCGTTTTCTCTCTCTGTCTCTCGCTCTCTCTTTTTATTTTTATTTTTTGAGGAAAGCATCGAGAAGAGCGAATAATAAGCAAGTAGGCACATAACCTGTTGGCAGTTATTTTCATCGGGATACATAATGCAAAAATACCACTTTTAAGTGTATTATTGCGTAATTCCAGTTGTTGAGAATCCATTCGTGAGGTTGCTCGCATTCAGTGGGGTGAAACCTATCACAGAAGCAAGCAAAACACAAATATTTCTTGAACCATGCGCAGCACATAAACGAAATCTCGCTACACTGACATGTTGTCCGATATATTGCACGGAAAACGTATCTGATTCATGTTGCTAAATAAAGCTCTATCAGATATCAATTTGGATCCGTACCAAGTGTATAAAAGTATATCTTGAAATACGCAGAAAGGCACATAGAGGTATTCGACTGAAACATAGCCATGACCAAGATTGTAACTGGGATGGATAGCATCGTCGTCTACCACCTTGGCAACTACACTCCAGGAAATTGAAATAAGAACACCGTGAATTCATTGTCCCAGGAAGGGGAAATTTTATTGACACATTCCTGGGGTCAGATACATCACATGATCACACTGACAGAACCACAGGCACATAGACACAGGCAACAGAGCATGCACAATGTCGGCACTAGTACAGTGTATATCCACCTTTCGCAGCAATGCAAGCTGCTATTCTCCCATGGAGACGATCGTAGAGATGCTGGATGTAGTCCTGTGGAACGGCTTTCCATGCCATTTCCACCTGGCGCCTAAGTTGGACCAGCGTTCGTGCTGGACGTGCAGACCGCGTGAGACGACGCTTCATCCAGTCCCAAACATGCTCAATGGGGGACAGATCCGGAGATCTTGCTGGCCAGGGTAGTTGACTTACACCGTCTAGAGCACGTTGGGTGGCACGGGATACATGCGGACGTGCATTGTCCTGTTGTAACAGCAAGTTCCCTTGCCGGTCTAGGAATGGTAGAACGATGGGTTCGATGACGGTTTGGATGTACCGTGCACTATTCAGTGTCCCCTCGACGATCACCAGAGGTGTACGGCCAATGTAGGAGATGGCTCCCCACACCATGATGCCGAGTGTTGGCCCTGTGTGCCTCGGTCGTATGCAGTCCTGATTGTGGCGCTCACCTGCACGGCGCCAAACACGCATACGACCATCATTGGCACCAAGGCAGAAGCGACTCTCATCGCTGAAGACGACACGTCTCCATTTGTCCCTCCATTCACGCCTGTCGCGACACCACTGGAGGCGGGCTGCACGATGTTGGGACGTGAGCGGAAGACGGCCTAACGGTGTGCGGGACCGTAGCCCAGCTTCATGGAGACGGTTGCGAATGGTCCTCGCCGATACCCCAGGAGCAACAGTGTCCCTAATTTGCTGGGAAGTGGCGGTGCGGTCCCCTACGGCACTGCGTAGGATCCTACGGTCTTGGCGTGCATCCGTGCGTCACTGCGGTCCAGTCCCAGGTCGACGGGCACGTGCACCTTCCGCCGACCACTGGCGACAACATCGATGTACTGTGGAGACCTCACGCCCCACGTGTTGAGCAATTCGGCTGTACGTCCACCCGGCCTCCCGCATGCCCACTATACGCCCTCGCTCAAAGTCCGTCAACTGCACATACGGTTCACGTCCACGCTGTCGCGGCATGCTACCAGTGTTAAAAACTGCGATGGATCTCCGTATGCCACGGCAAACTGGCTGACACTGACGGCGGCGGTGCACAAATGCTGCGCAGCTAGCGCCATGCGACGGCCAACACGGCGGTTCCTGGTGTGTTCGCTGTGCCGTGCGTGTGATCATTGCTTGTACAGCCCTCTCGCGGTGTCCGGAGCAAGTATGGTGGGTCTGACACACCGGTGTCAATGTGTTCTTTTTTCCATTTCCAGGAGTGTAGAACGGTGACGGTGCTCGGCCTGTTACTTTCGTTTACTAGTATCAAAGCTACAACATGAAAACACAAAAATGTTAATAACCCAAAGATAATTGATTTTGGAACCCATAGAAAGTAAAGCAGTCATCAGTCGGAAGAGTGATTTGAACACCACAGTGCTTTAATAGATACGGTCTTGTTGGAGGTGGTATGCCGATGCTTTCCTCCCACCTTTGAGTTGACTTACCTAGCCAGTTAAGAGGGGAACCTAAAGTGTAACGTGGCTTTAAGACCACAGTGCAACTCGGCATCTTTCATACCAACAAACACTGCCCGAGGGGAAATAAGTGTAAAATAGCACATACAAATCGTGGGACTGACGAGGGATCGAACCTGAGAACTTCGTAGCCGTAGTCCTGCTCTTAACACCTGTCCACCAGCCATCCAACACTGTGGTTACTGCTTGTCATTAAAATAAGGATCTGTCGTTTGTGTCTGCGTTGGAACTTGCGTGTCCTTTAGGAGACCTTACCTGTGGAATTACCCTCGTATACGTGTGTGTAAACGCCTTCCAATGCTCACTCAAGGAAGACAAGGATGAACAGTCTAGCTTCAATATTACAAATACGCCTCAGTTTGTGAATGAACTCAGACTTAGATTGATAATCATTTTGAACACTTACCAGTACTTTACACATTGGTATTAAACTCTTTTTCAAGCAATGATACCCACAGCTACAGGAACACTACTTGTGATACCTCTTAGACAACATACACTCCTGGAAATGCAAAAAAGAACACATTGACACCGGTGTGTCAGACCCACCATACTTTCTCCGGACACTGCGAGAGGGCTGTACAAGCAATGATCACACGCACGGCACAGCGGACACACCAGGAACCGCGGTGTTGGCCGTCGAATGGCGCTAGCTGCGCAGCATTTGTGCACCGCCGCCGTCAGTGTCAGCCAGTTTGCCATGGCATACGGAGCTCCATCACAGTCTTTAACACTGGTAGCATTCCGCGACAGCGTGGTCGTGAACCGTATGTGCAGTTGACGGACTTTGAGCGAGGGCGTATAGTGGGCATGCGGGAGGCCGGGTGGACGTACCACCGAATTGCTCAACATGTGGGGCGTGAGGTCTCCACAGTACATCGATGTTGTCGCCAGTGGTCGGCGGAAGGTGCACCTGCCCATCGACCTGGGACCGGACCGCAGCGACGCACGGATGCACGCCAAGACCGTAGGATACTACGCAGTGTCGTAGGGGACCGCACCGCCACTTCCCAGCAAATTAGGGACACTGTTGCTCCTGGGGTATCGGCGAGGACCATTCGCAACCGTCTCCATGAAGCTGGGCTACGGTCCCGCACACCGTTAGGCCGTCTTCCGCTCACGCCCCAACAACGTGCAGCCCGCCTCCAGTGGTGTCGCGACAGGCGTGAATGGAGGGACGAATGGTGACGTGTCGTCTTCAGCGATGAGAGTCGCTTCTGCCTTGGTGCCAATGATGGTCGTATGCGTGTTTGGCGCCGTGCAGGTGAGCGCCACAATCAGGACTGCATACGACCGAGGCACACAGGGCCAACACCCGGCATCATGGTGTGGGGAGAGATCTCCTACACTGGTCGTACACCTCTGGTGATCGTCGAGGGGACACTGAATAGAGCACGGTACATCCAAACCGTCATCGAACCCATCGTTCTACCATTCCTAGACCGGCAAGGGAACTTGCTGTTCCAACAGGACAATGCACGTCCGCATGTATCCCGTGCCACCCAACGTGCTCTAGAAGGTGTAAGTCAACTACCCTGGCCAGCAAGATCTCCGGATCTGTCCCCCATTGAGCATGTTTGGGACTGGATGAAGCGTCGTCTCACGCGGTCTGCACGTCCAGCACGAACGCTGGTCCAACTTAGGCGCCAAGTGGAAATGGCATGGCAAGCCGTTCCACAGGACTACATCCAGCATCTCTATGATCGTCTCCATGGGAGAATAGCAGCCTGCATTGCTGCGAAAGGTGGATATACACTGTTCTAGTGCCGACATTGTGCATGCTCTGTTGCCTGTGTCTATGTGCCTGTGGTTCTGTCAGTGTGATCATGTGATGTATCTGACCCCAGGAATGTGTCAATAAAGTTTCCCCGTCCTGGGACAATGAATTCACGGTGTTCTTATTTCAATTTCCAGGAGTGTACTTACGCAGAGCTATCAGACGAAAAGATCAACCTGACACAAACTGTGGGAAGTTTGTTTTACAGCCTTTGTACCTGGATAAAGAGCTTTTCCTATTTGAGATATCTGTGAACGTTGCTGCATAACACGATTTAAGAATAAACTAAATTCCTTCAGCTACACCAATGTTTAAGGAAATCGTCTTAACGGCAATAAATCGTGGTTTGTGAATCGTTTAGCGGCCGTACTCTGCCGCATTTCGCTGGTTGGAAGGCAAAAAGCGTACTGACAAATTTCACAGAAGGAGAAAAGGGACGAAATGTCTGCCACTGGAAGGTCATATTGTTTTATTTAAATGATTACAAAATCAGGTAAAACGAACAATGAGGTTGTCAGTATAAGCACATTACTGTTGTCAATATAATGTTGCGCCGCCCAGGGCCTGTAATGATAAAGAGCCCGTTCAGTTCAGGCTTATTGTTTACAGAAGTGGAAGAGAGAGCACTACTAAATTCTAAAATCCGTATGCATTGCATACACACAGAAATTACTGTTACATTGTACTTACGGAGCCTAATGAGTGAATTGCATATTTTCTGATGAGAAAGATTACTGGCAAACAGTCTTCGCTACATTAGGTTCCTTAAACTGGTGTCACTCTGAGCTAGAATTTATGGTCAGTGACTAAGTATAAGGACAATGAGACGGATGCGCGTTTTGCAACTGTGAAATACTTTCCTACATTATAGAAGCGATTATTAAATTTGAACTAATAATGCAAAAATTTAGGACTTGGATAGCTTAGAATGAAAATCTTTCTGTTTATTGCAAAAGGTAAACGATTGATTTTGTAAAACATTCTCTGTCATACACAACTGGAAACAGGTGGCGTCGACCAAATCATTTGGAAGAACTGACAGCGACGTGTACCGAAAGGCAGTAAGATCCCTTGGCTTTTGGTTTGGCAGTATTCCACAGCCATTTCTAGGCGCAAGTAAATGAAGAAAGGCAGTGAATGTTTGTTATTAAGTAACGTCTTCATCAATTACTTTAGTTTTAATTTGATCTACGAGTAATTCCTGATGTTTGCTATTAACATGAAAAGGACTCCGTAGACAGGGAAAGAACCTGTTCTTGGGCAACTACTTCAATAATGACCAAAAGGCCTTGAATGATCTTCAAGCGCATGTGTTCCATCAGCGGTATGAAGAAAATGATACTAATAACGACGGTTATAACCTAACTATCCGGTGACTTCACACTTTACAATGGATTTTCTCGAACTAAGAAATTTCCTGAATTAGTGAAAATTTCAAAATGGCTTCACATCGAGCCTATGATGCCTAGAAGAGTCTTTACATCCTGCTGACATGAGAATAGCATAATCTCCACGTCAGAAGCTTGCTTCTACTTAACCATTTAATAGACTCGCATTTTTTCCTCCGTGACTATCTTTGTAAGTTAAGCACATCTGCCGTTACTGCACACTCCTGGGGCTGGGAAATGTGACCACAATGGTCTGGTGGCACTATCACAAGTGCAATGCGTGGTTTCAGGCATTTACTTTTAGGAGGCACAAACAGATTTACTTTACCTCTCGTAAGCTCAAGAGAAAGATGCTATAATATAGAACCCGCATTAAACATCACGTTCCTTCATTCCCAACTGGGCAGAGCCGGTTTACGTTGGGAAATGATATAGGTGGAAATCATGGTAAACAGAAATACTGTCTCCAGTAAACTTACTTACATTAGAAAATTTTATTTTATTTGATGAACCGATAGCCATTTAAAGGAACAGGTGTCTTATTTTACTTGTACTTGATTGAACTAGATACGTTGAAAAATGTGGTGCTGGACTGTGATTCGAATTCGTATCTCCTCTTTCCAGGATCTGAATCTCTCGGAACAGTATAGTTCAATCATTTCGTTCCTTTTCTCAAGACTGAAATCTTCTCTAGGTCTCCTCCAAAAGTAAGTATGTGGGTCCGAATCCTGATGCAGTACAAAAATATTCTTAATTTCATTTCAAGTCCTATCACGTGCACACCGGCGTGCTAGTGAAAATTAACGTGCAGTTTTAATGTCTGTTCATGTGTTGCCAACAATTTCTGG
Source organism: Schistocerca gregaria (assembly GCF_023897955.1). Classification (NCBI taxonomy): domain Eukaryota; kingdom Metazoa; phylum Arthropoda; class Insecta; order Orthoptera; family Acrididae; genus Schistocerca; species Schistocerca gregaria. The sequence continues at coordinate 423,494,723 of NC_064931.1, forward strand.
TCAAACACGCACACGTCTTACTGTTGGTGAGTAAGCAATTGTTCTCTGATATTTCTAGTTTCGTGGTATTACTTTATATCTTTAGTTATTGCGATACAGAGCAGTGTTTTCTAGTGCTGACTTGTTGGAACCATTTTCAATAGCCAAACGACTGTACCAAGGAGCGATTAGAGGACCTGCTAGACAGCTGCGTTATGTGGGTTGCATGCGAATCAGGCGAAATGCAATCTGGGTCGTTCCGATACTTTTGAGCATGACTGTACATGTACAAGCCAGCAATAATTACAATTTCAGAAAAAAATGGTTTACTGAAGAGAAAAAGTTTCACAAACTGAGAAAAAAAATGGCCCTGAGCACTCTGGGACTTAACATCTAAGGTCGTCAGTCCAGTAGAACTTAGAACTAGTTACACCTAACTAACCTAAGGACAGCACAACCATTCATGCCCGAGGCAGGATTCGAAACTGCGACCGTAGCGGTCGCACGGTTCCAGACAGAAGCGCCTAGAACCACTCGGCCACTTCGGCCGGCTCAAACTGAGAATGTCAGGAACGCTTTTATCCACCTCTGGCCGTTATGCAAGCAGTTATTCGGCTTGGCATTGATTGCCAGAGTTGTTAGATGGTAGGATTGCCTCCTGAGTGTAATCGTGCCAAATTCTATCGCACCTGAGCCCTGAGCTGGTTGGAGGGCCCTGCCCGTAATGCTCCCAACATTCTCAGCTAGGGAGAGATCAGGTGAACTTGCTAACCAAAGTAGGGTCATAAGCATGCAGCAAGTAGTAGAAACCCTCACCGTGTGCAGCTGGATATATCTCTTACTGATGTATAAGCACAGGATGGTTTACCATGAAGGCAAGAGAAAAACCGGGGCTTTGGATATCGTTGACGTATCACTATGCTGTAAAGATGGCAAGCTACGAACAAAATCAGCATCCAGACCATTACTCCTGCATGTCGGTTCGTATAATGGGCGAGACTCAGGCTGACATCCTGTGGTTCACGGCGTCTACAGACATGTCTACGCTGGTCATACGGGCTCGGTTCGAAGCGGGGCTTGTCATTGAAGGAATTTATACTCCAGTCAGTGGGATTCCAAGCCGAAGACGTGCCTGGAGACCCCCGGACAGTGGTGGGATACAGACGTCACTGTCACCTACCATACGGTCCGACAACCAGGAGTGATGGTCAAGAGCGCTATTTCTATTCATAGCAGGACACATTTGGTTATCATCCGCAGCACCTTGCAGTACAGCGGTACCTTGACGATAGTCTATGTCCCGTTTGGTTGCCTTTTATAGCAACCCATTCTGGGCCTACACTTGAGCAAGATAATTCTCGGCCGCACACGGCGAGAGTTTCTACTGCTTGTCTTCGCGTTTGCGAATCCCTACCTTGGACATCGAGGTCGCCAAAAACGAGAACGTTTGAAGCATTACGGACAGGGCCCTTCAACCGTCTAGGAATTTTAATGATCTAACTCTCGATTTGGAGAGAATGTGGCACGATATCTCTCAGAAGGGCTTCAACAACTCTATCAATCATTCCTAAGCCGAATAACTGCTCGCATGAGGCCACACGTGCACCAACGCGCTATTAACGCGATTAGTCTGTGAACTGCGTTCTCTTGAATAAATCATCCAATTTTTCTGAAATCGTAATTATTTGTTTGCTTGTAAATGATTTCCACACTGTTCGGATAATTCCTTCGTGATTAGTCATATATACCTTTTTGTCTTACTGTATGTTACTTATTAGCATCATTTCCATATAGAGATCAAAGAAATTGTCAACTAGTATTATTTTTCATCACACATACTACATATTAATTCAGCTATAATAAAAAATGAACTGTCAACTTTGAAACTAGATTTATTTGAAGGTATTATTGTAGCCTATAGCCGGATGACTGGTTTCGCTTCACATCCGAACTGCTTATAGTCCGTGCTTCACTTTTGTACCATGCTGCACTCAAGATAAATATTAGCAGAAGAGACTCCATATAATTGAAATCTATATTGTTTGTTAAGGACACTTATTTTTCAGAAAATATTTTCGTGCTATAACCAGTCGGCATTTGAGAGCCTATGTACTTCGTCCACTATCAGTTATTTTTATAAATCATAGAGCACAGCAATCAGTCGTCTTTTTTGCAGATCTTATTTCGCAAATTCAGATTTCGGCTTGTACCTAGCTGCTTTTATACAATAGTACTCAAAGAACTGTGACCGACACCCGAACAACAGGGAACTGACATTCATTGAGACTATAAAATAGACCACTGATAATGGCTAGGCACTAGCCGAAATCTGTATTTGCCAAATAAAACGTGCAAGAAAGGACGACTAATTGCTGTTCTCTATCATTTATAAATCAGATTACAGTCGCTGGGTGCACTCACGTTAGTAATGGAAGTTATTTTGCTGCCCCAGTAGCAGATACAGCTACTGCTTTTAGTGTCTCGTTTCCTAATTAAGTCCTTCAACATCTCCAACTGATTTAATTATATTGCATTCAATTGCCGTCGTTAGAATTTGCTGACGTTCATTTTATAAACTCTTTTCAAGTACTATCCACTTCTTTCAACTGCTCTATGAAATTCTTTGCTATTTATTACAGAATTACTATGTTAACGAAAAACGTTAAAGCTTTGGCTTTTTCTCAATGACCTTTAGTTCCCCCTTCAAATTTTCCTTGGTTTCCTTTATCTATTGCTTCCATTCTTAACTATAGCTTCCCCTCCCTGTCTTTCTGTCATAATTACTGTCTGGTTTCTGTTCAAGCTATAGATAACATTTCCCCTGCTTTTTTTTCCATGCTACCTTCAGAATATCCAAGAATTTATTTCAGTTACTAATAACACTGTAAAAAGCTTTCCTTTAAATCTGCAAACAGTATAAACACAGGGTTTTCTTCCTTTGAGCTGTCTTCTAATATAACACATAAGGTAAATGTAGTCTCAGTTGTTCCTACATTTCTCCAGAAACCAAACGCATCTTCGCCAAGGTTGGGTCCTATCAGTTTCCCCAGTCTTCTCTAATTAATTTGTATCAATATTTTGCATTAAACTGATAGTTCGATAATGGTGACAAATGTCAGCGCTTGTCTTCTTTGAATTAGGAATTATTAAATTCTTCCGGAAGTCTGAGAGAATTTCAAAGGTCTCATGTATCTTGCATTTTAGATCAATAGTTCTTTTCATGCCTGAGTCCCCGAGGATGTCCACAAATCTGAGGGAATGTCGTCTACTCCAAGAGCCTTGTTTGCGTCTATGGTCTTTCTGTGCTAAGTCAAATTATTGGCGTATCATCATATCATCAAAAATGGTTCAAATGGCTGTAAGCACTATGGGACTTAACTTCTGAGGTCATCGCCCCTAGACTTAGAAATACTTAAACCTAACTAATTTAAGGACATCACACACATCCATCCCCGAGGCAGGATTCGAACCTGCGACCGTCGCAACAGCACGGTTCCAGGCTGGATCGCCAAAACCGCTCGGCCACAGTGGCCAGCATCATGTCATCCAACCCAGCTTCATCTACAACCGTTTCCCTTCCTATAACATTGCCTCCAAGTTAATTTCCCTTGTTTAGTCTCTCAATATATTCCTTCCACCTTCCACATTCCACTTTGCACCGTTCCCTTCTACACCTAGTACTGTCTTGCCATGTGAACTCTTCATATTTATACAGCTGCTTTCCGTTGCCCCAATTGGTCTCATTTATTTCCTTGTATGTGGCATCTCTCTCTCTCTCTCTCCTCTCGTTATGCATGCTTTTATATCCTTTGCAATATTGAACTTCCTGTCAATCTAACTTTTAGACAAATGTATTCCCCTTGGTCCGCCTCATCTGCTGCATTTTTATATATTTTTCCTTAAGTGAAAGTAGCAATTCTGTCGAAAAATACATGGGTAAACATTAACATGGTCTGTATCTTGAACACTACGGCCGTGAACGTTTCTGACTAATTTGCATGAAATATTATGCAAATATTCCTTTAGGGAGTCCTAGGATGTTCAGTACCGTTTTCTCAGAAATGTCAGTGTTTACACTGCAGTGTCTCATCACAGAACATAAGTTTCAAAAAGAATTCTGCAGCCATACGCTATGGCCACAATTTGATAACACAAACTACGTTGTTCCTATTTCTGCTAGGTGTGTTTATGAGACGCATATACAGGGCGTCCCAGAAGGAATGGTCAATGTTTAGGCGTATGACAGAAATAATCATACATATCAAAAACAGTCTAGCAAACATTGGCTCTAAATCTCATGTGTTATGAGCTATCAGCAGTTCTTCACCTTCGATACTGTGTAACAAGTCCCCTCTACTGCAAGGAATTTGTTTTCCATATTTTTATATTGCGAAAGCGGGCACTATGAATCAAAACAAGAAAAAATGTCCAGTAAACGTGGGCTCGAATATACATACCTGAAGAGTTACGACCACTTCCTCATTTTTGTGTTGTGAAACACATTTCTTCTACTGAACATGTACTCATATCCACGAATATAGGTCCACAGCAAATTTAACAATAAGGACGCACATTATAAAGTTATCGACATCGTAAACTTTCTGGTTGGCAATTAACTTAAACATCTTCCTCTTAGGTGTAGCGGTATAAATTACTTGTATCCAAAATTTTTTACAGTGAACGCAATATTTGTTGGACAATCAGTATTCGCGTTTTAAATACTGTATTTTAAGTTTTGGAAAGAAGTTGACCACAGTGGCTGTTTGACAGTTTCATCATCAGTTTTGGATCTTAATAAGTTCACTTCAGGCAGAACATGGATTTCTTGTTGGTCTTGAACTACTCATTTGCAATACATCGTTTTTGAAATGTTCATCATAAGAAATGCCTTATGTGGTGAATGGTTAAAAAGCGAAGTATTTCAGATAAGTAATTCGAGATCTACAGAAAATGTATGTTGTATCATACTGTAGTTTATTAACAGCCAAAAGTGACTAACAAATAAAACTGTTCACTGCATACAAGAAAGCTCAATAAAATTAACTGAATATGTTATACAATAAATCAGGCATTCGCTACAGCGTAAAATTGATGGTTGAGCAACAATTAAAATAAAAACAATGAAGGCTTAAATGTATGGGTATAGCATTAAAAAACAGCTGTGCACAACGTGAAAGATTCAATTGCAGCATTAGTTTTAATTTTCGATGATTCATGTATGCTCACCTTTATAAAAAAAAAGATGAAAATTCTCTGTTAGTAAATTGTTAATGTGCTCTCTTGTCGAACAGAGTGGCATTCATTTCGAAAGTAACATTCCGCCCCACAGGGCAGCAGTTTGCGAAGCAGAGTACATTGCCGTAATTGGCGAGATAATGTGCAAAAATTTATGGTAAATGGGTAATTCAGCGACAACGGAAATTGCGCTGCCTGGCAGAATATCACACCAATGCATTCGATACGAATTTAACGACAAAATCGAATACATAACATGGCCACAAGCGTTGTTAGCAAACGCAGGATTTGCAGATATCTCCTATTAGTGTTTTGTAATCCGTTGTCGAGTTTGATTCCATGTAAAGCAAAGATTTTAGGAAGCATGTCAGAATAGTTACAAGAAATATTGTTTACCTGCTTAGGAAGTATATTTATGAAAAAATGTAGGAATAAGGTGTGTTAAGGAACATGTCACAGAAACATATTCAGTGTCCTGTTCGAGAGTCCTTTTTGGTGTTTAGAAGTTTTTCCCTCTTTTCGACGACCTGGATGAGGCCCCAAATAACACTTAGTTTGCAGTAAAAATTGTCTACTGTGTCTAAATCGCTACGTTTCCATCACTATTTTATTCTTTTATTACATTTTGACCTCTACAGAAAGGGCAGTGATGACAGCTTTCAGTTCTTCCCCTCTTTTCCTCTCTGTTAACTTTTAATGTGGCCCTATTTTTGTCTGCAAAAGCACTATTGTAATGTCAACTCAATGTTGTTGTTGTTGTTGTCTTCAGTCGTGAGACTGGTTTGATGCAGCTCTCCATGCTACTCTATCCTGTGCAAGCTGCTTCATCTCCCAGTACCTACTGCAACCTACATCCTTCTGAATCTGCTTAGTGTACTCATCTCTCGGTCTCCCTCTACGATTTTTACCCTCCACGCTGCCCTTCAATGCTAAATTTGTGATCCCTTGATGCCTCAAAACATGTCCTACCAACCGATCCCTTCTTCTAGTCAAGTTGTGCCACAAACTTCTCTTCTCCCCAATCCTATTCAATACCTCCTCATTAGTTACGTGATCTATCCACCTTATCTTCAGTATTCTTCTGTAGCACCACATTTCGAAAGCTTCTATTCTCTTCTTGTCCAAACTAGTTATCGTCCATGTTTCACTTCCATACATGGCTACACTCCAAACAAATACTTTCAGAAACGACTTCCTGATACATAAATCTATATTCGATGTTAACAAATTTCTCTTCTTCAGAAACGCTTTCCTTGCCATTGCCAGTCTACATTTTATATCCTCTCTACTTCGACCATCATCAGTTATTTTACTTCCTAAATAGCAAAACTCCTTTACTACTTTAAGTGTCTCATTTCCTAATCTAATTCCCTCAGCATCACCCGATTTAATTTGACTACATTCCATTATCCTCGTTTTGCTTTTGTTAATGTTCATCTTATATCCTCCTTTCAAGACACTGTCCATTCCGTTCAACTGCTCTTCCAAGTCCTTTGCCGTCTCTGACAGAATTACAATGTCATCGGCGAACCTCAAAGTTTTTACTTCGTCTCCATGAATTTTAATACCTACTCCAAATTTTTCTTTTGTTTCCTTTACTGCTTGCTCAATATACAGATTGAATAACATCGGGGAGGGGCTACAACCCTGTCTCACTCCTTTCCCAACCACTGCTTCCCTTTCATGCCCCTCGACTCTTATTACTGCCATCTGGTTTCTGTACAAATTACACTCCTGGAAATGGAAAAAAGAACACATTGACACCGGTGTGTCAGACCCACCATACTTGCTCCGGACACTGCGAGAGGGCTGTACAAGCAATGATCACACGCACGGCACAGCGGACACACCAGTAACCGCGGTGTTGGCCGTCGAATGGCGCTAGCTGCGCAGCATTTCTGCACCGCCGCCGTCAGTGTCAGCCAGTTTGCCGTGGCATACGGAGCTCCATCGCAGTCTTTAACACTGGTAGCATGCCGCGACAGCGTGGACGTGAACCGTATGTGCAGTTAACGGACTTTGAGCGAGGGCGTATAGTGGGCATGCGGGAGGCCGGGTGGACGTACCGCCGAATTGCTCAACACGTGGGGCGTGAGGTCTCCACAGTACATCGTTGTTGTCGCCAGTGGTCGGCGGAAGGTGCACGTGCCCGTCGACCTGGGACCGGACCGCAGCGACGCACGGATGCACGCCAACACCGTAGGATCCTACGCAGTGCCGTAGGGGACCGCACCGCCACTTCCCAGCAAATTAGGGACACTGTTGCTCCTGGGGTATCGGCGAGGACCATTCGCAACTGTCTCCATGAAGCTGGGCTACGGTCCCGCACACCGTTAGGCCGTCTTCCGCTCACGCCCCAACATCGTGCAGCCCGCCTCCAGTGGTGTCGCGACAGGCGTGAATGGAGGGACGAATGGAGACGTGTCGTCTTCAGCGATGAGAGTCGCTTCTGCCTTGGTGCCAATGATGGTCGTATGCGTGTTTGGCGCCGTGCAGGTGAGCGCCACAATCAGGACTGCATACGACGAAGGCACATAGGGCCAACACCCGGCATCATGGTGTGGGGAGCGATCTCCTACACTGGCCGTACACCTGTGGTGATCGTCGAGGGGACACTGAATAGTACACGGTACATCCAAACCGTCATCAAGCCCATCGTTCTGCCATTCCTAGACCGGCAAGGGAACTTGCTGTTCCAACAGGACAATGCACGTCCGCATGTATCCCGTGCCACCCAACGTGCTCTAGAAGGTGTAAGTCAACTACCCTGGCCTGAAAGATCTCCGGATCTGTCCCCCATTGAGCATGTTTGGGACTGGATGAAGCGTCGTCTCACGCGGTCTGCACGTCCAGCACGAACGCTGGTCCAACTGAGGCGCCAGGTGGAAATGGCATGGCAAGCCGTTCCACAGGACTACATCCAGCATCTCTACGATCGTCTCCATGGGAGAATAGCAGCCTGCATTGCTGCGAAAGGTGGATATACACTGTACTAGTGCCGACATTGTGCATGCTCTGTTGCCTGTGTCTATGTGCGTGTGGTTCTGTCAGTGTGATCATGTGATGTATCTGACCCCAGGAATGTGTAAATAAAGTTTCCCCTTCCTGGGACAATGAATTCATGGTGTTCTTATTTCAATTTCCAGGAGTGTATAAATAGCCTTTCTCTCCCTGTATTTTACCCCTGCCACCTTTAGAATTTGAAAAAGAGTATTCCAGTCAACATTGTCAAAAGCTTTCTCTAAGTCTACAAATGCTAGAAACGTAGGTTTGCCTTTTCTTAATCTCTCTTCTAAGATAAGTCGTAAGGTCAGTATTGCCTCACGTGTTCCAACATTTCGACGGAATCCAAACTGATCTTCCCCGAGGCCTGCATCTACCAGTTTTTCCATTCGTCTGTAAAGAATTCGCGTTAGTATTTTGCAGCCGTGGCTTATTAAACTGATAGTTCGGTAATTTTCACATCTGTCAGCACCTGCTTTCTTTGGGATTGGAATTATTATATTCTTCTTGAAGTCTGAGGGTATTTCGCCTGCCTCATACATCTTGCTCACCAGCTGGTAGAGTTTTGTCATTACTGGCTCTCCCAAGGCCGTCAGTAGTTCTAATGGAATGTTGTCTACTCCGGGGGCCTTGTTTCGACTCAGGTCTTTCAGTGCTCTGTCAAACTCTTCACGCAGTATCGTATCTCCCATTTCGTCTTCATCTACATCCTCTTCTATTTCCATAATATTGTCCTCAAGTACATCGCCCTTGTATAAACCTTCTATATACTCCTTCCACCTTTCTGCCTTCCCTTCTTTGCTTAGAACTGGGCTGCCATCTGAGCTCTTGATATTCATACACGTGGTTCTCTTCTCTCCAAAGGTCTCTTTAATTTTCCTGTAGGCAGTATCTATCTTACCCCTAGTGAGATAAGCTTCTACATCCTTACATTTGTCCTCTAGCCATCCCTGTTTAGCCATTTTGCATTTCCTGTCGATCTCATTTTTGAGACGTTTGTATTCCTTTTTGCCTGCTTCATTTACTGCATTTTTATATTTTCTCCTTTCATCAATTAAATTCAATATTTCTTCTGTTACCCAAGGATTTCTAGCAGCCCTCGTCTTTGTACCTACTTTATCCTCTGCTGCCTTCACTACTACATCCCTCAGAGCTACCCATTCTTCTTCTACTGTATTTCTTTCCCCTATTCCTGTCAATTGTTCCCTTATGCTCTCTCTGAAACTCTGTACAACCTCTGGTTCTTTCAGTTTATCCAGGTCCCATCTCCTTAATTTCCCACATTTTTGCAGTTTCTTCAGTTTTAATCTACAGGTCATAACCAATAGATTGTGGTCAGAGTCCACATCTGCCCCTGGAAATGTCTTACAACTTAAAACCTGGTTCCTAAATCTCTGTCTTACCATTATATAATCTATCTGATACCTTTTAGTATCTCCAGGGTTCTTCCACGTATACAACCTTCTTTCGTGATTCTTAAACCAAGTGTTAGCTATGATTAAGTTGTGCTCTGTGCAAAATTCTACTAGGCGGCTTCCTCTTTCATTTCTTAGCCCCAATCCATATTCACCTACTATGTTTCCTTCTCTCCCTTTTCCTACACTCGAATTCCAGTCACCCATTACTATTAAATTTTCGTCTCCCTTCACTATCTGAATAATTTCTTTTATTTCATCGTACATTTCTTCAATTTCTTCATCATCTGCAGAGCTAGTTGGCATATAAACTTGTACTACTGTAGTAGGTGTGGGCTTCGTATCTATCTTGGCCACAATAATGCGTTCACTATGCTGTTTGTAGTAGCTTACCCGCATTCCTATTTTCCTATTCATTATTAAACCTACTCCTGCATTACCCCTATTTGATTTTGTGTTTATAACACTGTAGTCACCTGACCAGAAGTCTTGTTCCTCCTGCCACCGAACTTCACTAATTCCCACTATATCTAACTTTAACCTATCCATTTCCCTTTTTAAATTTTCTAACCTACCTGCCCGATTAAGGGATCTGACATTCCAAGCTCCGATCCGTAGAACGCCAGTTTTCTTTCTCCTGATAACGACATCCTCCTGAGTAGTCCCCGCCCGGAGATCCGAATGGGGGACTATTTTACCTCCGGAATATTTTACCCAAGAGGATGCCATCATCATTTAATCACACAGTAAAGCTGCATGTCCTCGGGAAAAATTACGGCTGTAGTTTCCCCTTGCTTTCAGCCGTTCGCAGTACCAGCACAGCAAAGCCGTTTTGGTTAATGTTGCAAGGCCAGATCAGTCAATCATCCAGACTGTTGCCCCTGCAACTACTGAAAAGGCTGCTGCCCCTCTTCAGGAACCACACGTTTGTCTGGCCTCTCAACAGATACCCCTCCGTTGTGGTTGCACCTACGGTACGGCCATCTGTATCGCTGAGGCACGCAAGCCTCCCCACCATCGGCAAGGTCCATGGTTCATGGGGGCAAATTAGGAACACGAGTTACTGTTGTGCGAAGTGTGCTTGAAATTCTCGTCCGACTGACGTGAATTAAGTTTTTCCTTGTAGTTGCTTAAGGCTTTAGTCGATGACTGCCAATATCTTAATTTTGTTGGCCTAGTACACAATTTTTAATAATCCTGAGATCGAAAACAGACCTCAAGGAAGACCCAAATTTTATATGAGCCGCTTTAATGGGCAATGAAAAACGGAAGCAATGTTTCGCCGTCGACGAAATTTTATTCATAAGAGAAGCTGAAGACTGTACTATGCGTGATCATAACGACAAAGTTTTTCAACTACGGACACACCTCGGCAGGCTACAGAGATTTTAACATGGTCGAGATTGCCATCGATTTGCGTCCAGTTACGCAGTCCCACAAGCCAGTTGTACTAGTCTGTGTACAACAGGGCTGCGTAGCACGTCACGGGATCAGTATCGTACATCCCTCTAATCTTGTACGGAAGTTTCTGCAGCCGTTGCAGCCTCTTCTAGCTCAAATGAACCTCTGCATTCATACAAACCCATGATTAGAGAGTACAGAGGTATTGAGGTTGTTTCTCGTGATAGCATTTCACTCTACTTCCTTCCGTCGTACTGTCAAACGGATGTTGCTGCTAATGGATATTGGACTACAAGCTGCCCCATCAAGGTTTACTTATTATACGAGCCACAGATGTGATGACTGCGCTGGGCATGGTACGAGTTAAGTATTTTTCAAAAGTGTTTGTAGAGGGCAAGCATGCTAGTCATAGGGAACACCAATGTTAGGCGGGTAATGCAGCCCCTTAGAAAAACAGCAGGCTGGACAGGAAAGAACCCCAATCTGGACTTAGCATGTTTGCCTGGGGGTTAGGGGATGTTCTCGTCTGGGACGTGGAAGAGGTTTTTTCGGCGACTGTCAATCGCACTGGGTGCAAGCGTTTGCAAATATTGCCACATGTCGACACGAATGACGCCTGCTGCTTTGGTTCTGAGGACATATTCACAAGGGGAGGTTATAACGTTGAAGTCACGGATTTAATTCAAACTATGTACACCTTTAGCCAGATATTAAAACCACTTAATGTGCAAGTAGTAGGTGCACTACTTTGGAAATTCCGAGAAAATCTGAAGAGAAGATATGAAACGTCCACTTAGATAAATTGTACATGACTGTGCTTAAACTGACATACAATATTTTTTTAGCGCAACGCAATCTGACTTTAAAAAATCCCTACAAAAGAATGGCCCTGACTAACATTAATCTATACCTTTCACAAATCACTTACCTTACAAAAATCTTCGTTACTCTAACTACTGCAATACAGCGAGCGCCTCTACTGCCAGCTAAATAAAAGATTCAAACTACGGAAGGCACTAACTACTGATAGGTATAGTTAGCAAATGAAAGATTTTAATAGAGAACAAACAGTGTATTTACCTTAATAGTCAAAATATATATGGTAGTTCATGACATCCAGTCTTACAAATTACAAAACTCCGCCATTTCTCTCCCCACGTCCACCACTGCTGGCGGCTCACCTCCAACTGTGCAACGCTACGCGCTGTTAGCATCCAGCTGCCGCTGCCCAACACTACAATGGCGAGTATTACAACAATGCCAACCAGCCACCGATTGCACACGGTACAGCCAGTGAATTTCATACAGAGCGCTACGTGGCGGCGGCGTTACCAATAAAAAAACTTAAACAGTCTACTTACATAGCCCCCATGCTCCCCACAAAAAATTTTTACAAATTGTTATGGGCAGTGGCCAATACAGATTTGAAATTTTTTTCATAATTACAATAACAAAGACATCAAATGCACACACTTATTGATACAATGTTCGTCAAAAGCTAAAACTTTCTCACAGTCCATAAAGACAGTCCTGATCGTTCATCACAGTAAAATAGCAGTGTTTTTGCTCAATGTCTGAGCAGTAAAAGAAAATGCACATGGAAGTATTGGATTTCCATGCAGTCTTGAAGGAGTAGTGTTGTCCTTCCAATGGAAAGACAGTGCTGACTCTTGACATGCAGACAGGTAATGGGCCACAACAGAGCAAACCCACAGCAGAGTCAGTCGAAGTTTTGAAGAATATTGGTAGGTTGGTCATCACAGAGCAGACCCACTGCAGTCCTTGTAGAGATAGCCAGCAGCCATCTGTTTGATTGTGCAGGCGCACAATCACCATTGAAGAGTCTTGCGGATAATATAGCAAATCCATAACCCACCACTTGTCCACTCACAAAGTTTTTGGAATTGTCCTTAGAACCAGCAATGCTGTTAACCAATCCCTTGCTGAATTATCAACACACTTGCAAACACTATCAGTTCCTACTTCACACATATTGTGCATATACTATGACCAACAGAAATGTGTGCAGTGAAATGTAATTTACAAGTTACTTAATTTGATGAACTGGTGTCAATTACAATTTTATAACATAAGAATACAATAACAAAGGTTCAAAATATATCATTAAAGAACGTAACAATACAGATAACATTTGTAGTATACAGGCTTTACAAAAGAATCGACATAGCAAATACATCAGTGTTACAAAAATTAAGACATAAGTACATACATAAAAGATCAGAATAACTTTTGAAACATCAACTTCACACATGAGCATTAAAACAAAACACTATAAATAATGTCTGAACATATTACAAAGAAAATGACATAGTATTTGAAAAATTCTACAACATAAATCTTATTAGCTAAACACATAAAGACAGGAAAAAGACAGATACACAAGGGTACATAAACACATAGAGGGATAATACGAAAGGAAAGGACAGGGTTTGTTTTACTGCAGTAGTTTGCATAGAGATCTCCCTTAGTTCATCATTATTTCCAAAAAGTCCTATATAAACCTGCTTTCTGTATTCTGTTCACATCCTCTTTCAAAAATAGTTTTCCTCTACTGTACACTACTTTTTTGGCCAAATCCGTTTCATATAGCTTCTCAATGCTTATCTTCCAATTCATCATAGTTTCTTATATAGTCTACCCCCTCTTAAGCTAACTTAAACCTACTGAGCTCAGATGCTAAACTAAGGGACGACGCAATGCAGCAGCACAAAACAAATGAACACAAACAGAAATGACCCAAAAAATGCAGATTTGCAAAGCAAGCAGCAGTAAATGTAATAACTTATATCTAAACATGACAAACCTACAAGCAGAAAAAATGAAAAAATGGTATACTAAAGACAACAATGCAAATAAAGGAAAGTTATAATCACAACTTAATGTCTATGTAATTAAAGTGGTGCACCACAAAAACTAATGCTACAACAAATTACCAAGTGCTTGAAAAGAAAATTATATATACACTTACTGTTGTTAGTCGCTTCTTATTGCTCTTTCCATTCCAAGAGCTCCTGTTTCGAAGAATGTGGATCATAAAATAATTATTTAATAGATCTGTTGACAGAAAGTGTTCACATTAGCAAATGCATTTAATTTTATTTTATAAAACCAATGCTGCAACACAGCTGGAAACCAGATATCAAATGAAATAAGCAACTATGAAAGGCAAAGCATAAAAATATCATTCAATAGTCATGTGACATTTCATAAGTTAGTACAAATTCTCTCAACTCTCGTAGAAAGACGCTTGTCATTATCAGGTATGCAGATGTAAGAAAGTATCTTTCCAAGTAATCAGCGTGTCGTATTTACGATGATTTTACAAAGGAATGTCAATAGCGAGGATAATGGCCTCTTTGTTTTTTTCTACACCTGTGCCTCTGAGAGGCACACGCTAATGGCTTGTTTCCAGGTGGTTGTCGCGCAGCTGGGTGCCCACAACGCATTATGTGCAGGTGGTCACTTAACATTCTTACCGAAATATTTACGACACCAGTTTCCGCTACAGTGGCAGTCAGATATAAAAAAAACTCACAGGTCAAGAATTTGCGTTACAAATCTGTAGGAATAAAATCATTTAAAATAATAGCGTCCAAAAAATTTTCGTCGGCATTGTAATACATTCACACATATACATACATTTCATAACTCTTAAAGTACGATTCTTGGTTTCCAACAACCTTTTTCACAAACCAGAGTCCCTAACCACTACTCATTATTTCTTACCTTATTCGTCGACACTTCTTCAATATTCCATCATAACAGATACGTAGCATAATCAAATAACTCTTATACCATCAGCTTATTGATCATAAACATACCGCAACAGCGTAATACACATCGTCATCATAACATCATAAAACCTCAGCCCAATCTCAAAATCGTCGTAGCTTCTTCCAATAATTTCAAAACCTAAAAAAAAAATTCTCTGCTCATATCAAAAGTGTCATCTGCCTCAAACGTACTTTAAAAATCAGGACCCCATACCAAATACATCATTCAAACCTCTCATAGTATCACAATGGTTCTGAAAACATATGAACATTTCACAAAGTACAGACAAAATAGAATTTCATAAGTGTGAAGTTATCCAACTGCGTAATTGCTTAAACATGTGTCACTGACGTAGTAGAAAGATGTTTGTTTCTCTGTCAAACAATCAGATAGCTGTGTAATTCTGTATTAGAGAAATAAGTGTGAAGTTATCCAACTGCGTAATTCCTTAAACATGTGTCACTGACGTAGTAAAAAGATGTTTGTTTCTCTGTCAAATAATCAGATAGCTGTGTAATTCTGTGTTAGAGAAATATGGTAGCGATGTGTAAAGTTGTATAAACAAATACCATATTAGCTAGGGCTCCTTGTGCTTGCCAAACACATGGTACACAATGTAAGCGTGTACCCCCCTGAGGAATAATGTAATTATATCCTCAGGTGTTACAGATTACAGCAATGGAATGAAATGTATCACGGAAAACTTTCTTTGTAATTCAAATATGTTGAAAAATAACTAGTTTAATGCGTGTCCTGTAGCGCTAAATGTGCGTCTTGCTGTAAGACAGACTCTGTGGAAGTGTCGTAGTTATTGTCCTCCGAAAGCTAAGTTCTGCAGAAGTCAATGTATTTACCTCATGATAAACGAAATTGAAATGCTTTGCGTATAGATATCTTAGTTATTACACTTACTGCCGTGATGAAGTAAGTACTGTACTGTACGTATTGTTGTGCTACAGAAAAGGCTGTCTCATTGTAGCTATACTACAAACGTTACTACTAAAACATGTTTTACTTTCCAGAAAAATTCATAAAAACTGTGCAGATATAAAACAGATAAACTGCAAAAACAACATTGTAAATTGTCACTCATTAGTAGCGTCGTGATAAAATCGTGTAGCTGTCACATAAACTAACCACTGTGTCGTCTGGTATCTCACAGAAAGTACTTTAAATCCAGAATGTATTTTCAAGTAAACCAAAATGTTGCATTAAAATCTCATTAGCAATACTGGTAAATGTTCTAAGTATGTGAGCCTTATAGTCGTTACATAATCGTACAACTAACAAGCAAGAACGTACACACACAATAACACTGTGTCGTCTGTTCGCTGCAACAATGCATTCGTAATTTCTGTTTAGATAAGTTCTCTTGGTTCTTGATTGGTTATTTAACTTCAAAACATTGTTGCATGTTAACAGTTTCTCAGTGTGACAAAGCATACTAGAAATGTGAAGTGAAATGTTTTATGGCAAAGACAAAGTTAAAAAGCAGATTATATTTCAATAAACGGTTTTGCATGTGAAATGTAGTACAATCCTTTACTCTTCCTAGTACGCAGACTGTCAACTGAAAAGCAATTATCATGTTTTATACGTCGGTAAGGAGTGCTAAATCTTTTCTCAAGGTTAGCGTCTATGTTATTTTTCCCAGAGCCAGCTGGCGCACGTGGCTGCCTGCGGTGCGAGTCATTGTCTGTCTCTTTGTTGGCGCGCGCCGTTATTGGGATTAGGAAGCCTAACTTCTACAAATTCACCATGCCGAGAGGGCCCAGCTTTGTTTGAATCCCGCCAGTTCTGATGAAATTCCGTTCTGTCGTTACGATCATATCGTCTGTCGTCATGTCGGTAGTTCCTGTAGTTTCTTTCTTGTCGGTTAAGTGGTGAAGAATTTCTCCCTGAATTATCACTGCAGGGTGGACCCTTGCGTTTGAAATTATTCTGCCTCCCCTGATAATAGTAGTTCTGGTTGCCATATTGTCTGTTTCTATGATTCTCTCTGTTATATTCATTACTACGGAAATGCGATCTTTCTCTGTAACTATTACTCTACCAGTGGTTGTCATATGGGTGGTGTCTGTTTTGTTCACGGTTTGCGTTGTAAGAATAGCCTTGTCGTGTCCAGTTATTATTTCTGTCATTGCGGAATTGTGACGGATGTGACCTGTAATTGTAGTGTCCCTGTTTTCGCGTTCCGCGATTGTTCCGCGATTTTCAGTGACAATTTCCAATTCTTGTAACAGTCCCTGAAAAGCTTCAATGTCATCTTTGCAGCGTCCTGCCAAAATAATATGCCGTAAATGTTCAGGCAATTTGATTAAGCAAATGCGGATGAGTTCTGACGGGCTGTGTGGGTTTGACAGGTACTGACTCTTGTGCAACATGTCTTCAAAATATTTCACAAGACTGGAAAATTCAGATTGTTCGAAATGTTTCATCATCATGATGCCATGTTTTACTCGGCCTTGTGTGGCTTGGGACCGATATGCTGAGAGGAAGGCATGGTAAAATTCTCCTCCACTGTGGCAATCGTGAATGACCGATCGCATTCATGCAGCTGGTTCATTCTCTAAGTAGCCACACATAAATTCTAATCTGTGCTCTAGTGACCAGTTGGGAGGAAAATAATGAGAGAATTGATGGAGCCACGCTTGTGGATGAATGTCGTTGCCAGAATTCTTAAATGTTTTGAATTTACGTGTAGTAATGAACAGCTTATAGTCAAAATCATCGTGTCGGCGGGTCGCATATCGGTCATTGTTACGTCATTTCGGCGGTTCCATCTCAAAATTCGGTGTACTTTGCCAATTTCTTTCATAATCTCCAAAGTGCCCTGTGTTGTTATTTTGTGGCAGTTCCGTATTTTTATGTCCCTCTTCCCGTATTGGAGTGCGAGTGTCCTCTGAAATACGTAATTCTTGTATTACCTGTGTCAACTGATCTTGTTCTTCCGGGTTTCTCTTTGGTGTTGCGTATTAATTTGATTCTGATTTGGTTTGAATTTCCTAATTTGTTTGAACTCTTCTGTGTCATTAAAGACTACCGGTTTTGTGTGAGTCAGATTATCATCTACCTTCGTAGATAAATTAGTGAACTGATCCGAAAGTTCGGCTACGTTCTCCGATAGTGAACACATTTCCTCAGTTTGTTTTTCTGAACCAAGTTTCAGAGTGTCTATTTGTGTTGAAATCGAATCTACTGTGTCCTTTAAGTTTTCCTGAGTTCTTGCAAGTTGCGTAACCGAATCGGTGGATGCAACTGAGTCCATTTTAGCTTGCAAGGTGTCGTGATTTTCACGAACAACAGTTTGCAATTCTTTTATGGCTGCTTCGTGATTCTGTAATGAGTTTTCATGCCGCGAAAAAATAGGTTGAAAATGCTCACAAATTTGTGTTTTTACTGCATTACAGATTTTTTGACATTTCGATTCAATGTTATGTAACTCAGTAGTTAAATCTTCACGTGTTTGTTCAAGTGTGGTGTCTAACTTCCGAAGATTATGTTCCATTGTATCCAACTGTTGTTGTGTTTGTCTCTGATTTTGTTCCATTGTGTCTAATTTTTGAATATTATGTTCCATTGTGTCTAACTTTTGAAGATTATGTTCCATTGTGTCCAACTGTTGCTGTGTTTGTCTCTGATTTTGTTCAAGCGTTGTGTCTAACTTTTGCAGCCTTTGTCCCATTTGTTGCATTAACTGTAATAACAGTGCACTGGTGTCTGAAACATGTTCCTCAGTGCTTTTCGGCAGTGCATTTGAACCGGCAATATTCGCATTTTGAAAAGCAGAAAATGTGTCTTGATTTATTTGAGAAAACGGTGAGGACGCAAAATCTGAATCTACAGTATTTGCAAGATTGTGTCCTGTGATTTCGGAATCCTGAGGCGAGCTGTTGCCGACCGATCGATCGATAACGCTTCCCTGTTCACTAATTGTTTCACTGCCTACACCATTATTTGCAACCCGCTCCATTTCCCCATGCGCTATTACCAAATTACTACTTTGAACGTTAGTGAATTCATTACATGGTGACGCTAACACATTGCTTTCGTTTTCACTATCATTTCTCAGTTTACTTTGGAGCCTAGTGTTACGTTTTTCACACGCCATTATTGTCACAATTTTTCACACGACAACACAGAAAAACACAATTTGAAGAACAAAAATAAGAGAACACATTAACATAGCACTGAAAATAATATCTAGTTAATTGCAAGCGCAGCTGAGAAATACTTGGTGCAAATCTACATGCATGCCACAACTGTTTTACTGTACAACAATGAAAGACTGCAACTACAAAGGAAATTCTCTCTATTATTATGCGCTAGCAATAAAAAAAATCTACATTAATTACACGAACTACAAGAAAAAATCAGAAGATTCCAGTGAGGTATCCTCGGCTAAGGGTCGACATATGAAACGTCCCCTTAGAAAAATTGTACA
Source organism: Schistocerca gregaria (assembly GCF_023897955.1). Lineage (NCBI taxonomy): Eukaryota > Metazoa > Arthropoda > Insecta > Orthoptera > Acrididae > Schistocerca > Schistocerca gregaria. Next base: position 423,513,995 of record NC_064931.1, read on the forward strand.
TGACTGTGCTTAAACTGACTCACAATATTTTTTTAGCGCAACGCAATCTGACTTTAAAAAATCCCTACAAAAGAATGGCCCTGACTAACATTAATCTATACCTTTCACAAATCACTTACCTCACAAAAATCTTCGTTACTCGAAATACTGCAATACAGCGAGCGCCACTACTGCCAGCTAAATAAAAGATTCAAACTACGGAAGGCACTAACTACTGATAGGTATAGTTAGCAAATGAAAGATTTTAATAGAGAACAAACAGTGTATTTACCTTAATAGTCAAAATATATATGGTAGTTCATGACATCCAGTCTTACAAACTACAAAACTCCGCCATCTCTCTCCCCACGTCCACCACTGCTGGCAGCTCACCTCCAACTGTGCAACGCTACGCGCTGTTAGCATCCAGCTGCCGCTGCCCAACACTACAATGGCGAGTATTACAACAATGCCAACCAGCCACCGACTGCACACGGTACAGCCAGTGATTTTCATACAGAGCGCTACGTGGCGGCGGCGTTACCAATAAAAAAACTTAAACAGCCTACTTACAGATATACGTGTGCATTAATGTGCGTCATGTATCTGTGCGTAGTTGCCTAAGTTAGACTGCATAGTGGTTAAGGGGTATGCGTTCGAGATTCGTAAGTTAAACGTGTATGACGCGACCGTACGACTACCGCTCAAACTTAATTTTTGTAGTACAAGTGTAAATTCTGTGATATTCAAAAAATGTGCACCTACACAGTTCGTTCTTGCTACATTAGCAACGTGTGATCGCTACGGAGGTTAAATGCCAAGTGGGGCCTGCCTCTGTCTGCAACTTGAAGCGTCGAAGCGCAAAGTGGTTCCTGGTACTTTACCAGATAGCATATATGAGGGCTGTCGCAAATGGCGACAAGTATACATTTTCAGGAAAACTCTACGTGTTTATTTATTTACTTGTCAATAGTTATAAATATGCTTGTTCTAATAATTAAATTTAATTAAAAATAAGAAGTTGTCAAATAAAGTGAAATTCACTAAAACTTCATGCAAATATACATGTTTTTTTTAAAAATTATATTAACTCTCAGATGTCATATAAATTAAATAATGTGACCATTCATGAAAATTTTATATATTAAAAATTAAATTTGAAAGGAATTCGAATCGTGGCGTTATACATGTTCGTCTTATGTAGCTCGAATGCAAACCACTAGACCACAATTAACTTATGGTCCGGCCCCTACGCTCCGGTACAAAAGGCACATAATAGGCGTGTAAAACTTCTCTTGTGATTTTCTCGGAATTTCCAGAGTAGTGCACCTTACAACTTGCACATTATGCTATTTTCATTACCTACTAAAAACGGTGTGCAGAGTTTGAAGTAGATCTGCGATCCAAACGTCGTGGCCTTCGTTTGTCGGTTCCTTTTGGCAGATGGCTGATTTGATGAAAGCAACTACCATTGCGCAGGGGGTATAGGCTTATCTGACTACTTGTAGCATCGTATCCAGTCACGATCTTGGTCCTCTGGTTTGGAGCAGAGTGGAAGTTCTAAACCAGAGGCTCAGACGAATGTGTGACAGTATTTGATGCGAATTTCTCGACCTCTGCTAGGAGAAAGAGAATTGTAAAATTTCCCTTAATAGGCCGGGCAGGCACTATAAGTAGGAAGTGGCTAATAGCGTAGCGGAATACATGTGAGGTGCAAATGGTTGGTTTTTTTCTTTAGGTTAGAGAACAGCTCCTCCTCCTCCCCTTTTGGCATCAGAAACGAACTGCCTGACAAAATCGAAGTTACATAAGGCACAATTTTGTCAGAGATTGCTAGTCCTCCCAGATAGGATGCGAGAAAGGTTAATATTATATAAATAAAGTGCAAGAGCATCCAAGGAAAGAACACATAATTACTAATGTTTATTGAAGGTTGTAATGGGCACTTAGTGTTAGGAAGAGATAGTAGGTTGAAACCGGAAGTGAATAGCAACGAAATTCTAAGTTCACACTGGAATTTGTATCATGAGGACGGCCTAGTCGCCAATGGTGGAGATTTATTTATTGTAGTAAAGAATTATTATCATTTAATTGTCTTTCGGGACGTACCCATACAACCATCTCAGCAATGGAAGACACAACAGTGTGTTATGACTGTTCGTAACGTTCTTAAGACCAGACCTTGCGGCTGCACGAAGTTATGTTGTAATTTCAGGTACTGGCACGTTCCATTACCTTGGAGATTTGCTCCTCAATTTGGTCCTACGTCTCTTGACCTGTAAATAAACAAATAGGCTTAGACTTGTCTGTGATGCCGTTCAGGCGAATTTTGTGTCAACTACGAATGCGCGAAAATAACTGCTACGCAACATCCAATACCCGAGCGGAGAAAATCTGTGACCCTTTCGGGAATCAAATCGAAGGCCCTTCGATTAACAATCTGCTTGCGCTGACCCTGCAGCTACCGAGACGGATTGACAAATGACTAGATAATTTCTATCGGGATTATCAAAGATTCACTACGTGAATTAATGTGGGCGATAGAAATGGAAATCAACTCTTCAATTGCAAGGGTCTTATTTTTAAGTTCACTACCCGTTTCTAGCTAACAGATGCCCATCATCAGTTTGCAATTACTGAAAGAAAGAAAGCAAGAGAAGGGAGCTAAAAATAATCTTTACAGACATTTGTCAGGATAAAATAAAATAAAAAAGCTAGTGACGATCATCATTTATAACGTTTTAACAGCGTAAGGGCTAGATGCAGTGAAATGTGAGAGAGGAATTGAAAATTCTGAAATTGTTTCACTGTGCGTAAGAACTAGTGCCCCTTCTATAAGCAGTTTATGGCAGATCGCCGAAGCAACGAAACTACATAGTGACTGGAAAAAAGCGCAAGTCTTTCCCGTTTTCAGTGAGGGACGTAGGACAGACGCACGTAATTATAAACGTATATCGTCGACGTCAGTCTGTTGTAGGATTATGAAACACGTTCTATGCTAAATAATTATGACGGTTTTAGAGAACTAAAATTTCCTTTATAAAAATCAACATGGATTGCGCAAAGAGAGATTTTGCGGAACTCAGCTCACTATGTTCCTCCATGAGATGCATAGCGTTGTAAACAACTGCTCTCGGGTGGATGCCACGTTCCTTGATTACAGGAAGGCATTTGACACGGTTCCACACTGCCGTTTAGTGAAATGATACAAGGTTGGTGAATATCAAAGTAGGTAAAAGACTGGACTCAAGACTTTCATGCAGATAGAGCTCAACACGTCACGCGTCGCTCTTAAAGGAACAAAATCGACAGATACAACGGTAATTTACTGAGTGTTTTTAAATAAGTGTGATAGGACCGCTACTGCTTACAGTTTTTATAAATGATCTAGTAGATATCGTCGGAAACTCCTTAAGATTGTTCACAGATGATACGGTTGTCTATACGAAAGTGTCAATGCCACAAGACAGTACTGACTTGCAGAATGATTTGTAGCTCGTTGATGAATTATGCAGATTCTGGCAGTTGACCCTGAATGTAATTAAACATAACGGATTGAAAAGAAATCCACTACGCTATTGACGACAAACTGCTGGAAACAGTATCTACCGTAAATTATCTAGGAGTAACTATCCAGAGCGACCCTAAGTGGAATGAACATGTAAAGGCCGGCCGAAGTGGCCGAGCGGTTGTAGGCGCTACAGTCTGGAACCGCGCGACCGCTACTGTCGCAGGTTCGAATCCTGCCTCGGGAATGGATGTCTGTGACGTCCTTAGATTAGTTAGGTTTAGGTAGTTCTACGTTCTAGAGGACTGATGACCTCAGAAGTTAAGTCCCATAGTACTCAGAGCCATTTGAACCATTTAAACATGTAAAACAAACAGCAGGAAAAGTAGATGCCGGACTGAGATTCATTCGAAGAATCTTGAGGGAAGATAGTTCATCCACGGAGGAAGGGGCTTGCAAGGTACTTATTGGACCGTAACTTGAGAAGTGCTCATCAGTCTACTGTTCTTACCAGGTATGAGTTATTGAAGAGATAAATTGGACTCAACGAAGAGCGGAGCGTTTCTTCGCGTGCTCGTTTAGTCGGTGAGAAAGAAATTCAAATATCCTCAAGAAACTCCAATGACATATGTTACAGGAGGGCTGCATCAGGGAGAGGCTTACTATTGAAATTCCGAGAGAGAGCACTTTCCAGGAGGAGTCAGAAAACATATTACATCTTGCAACATACATCTCATGAAAAGACCACAACGAGAAAGTTCGAGAAATTAAAGCCAATAGAAAGTCTAACCGACAATCACTCTTCTCACGCACCATCTTTGGGTGGAACAGGGATGAGGACATCACTTATTGTTACCACGAGAACCCGCCGCCACACACCGTTAGGTGGCTTGTGGAGTATGATGTTGATGTAGATGTAGGTGTTGTGTAAAGGGAGCAATATGGGCTCGTGCACTATCTTGGAGACTTAGCAACTCTCCCTGACGTAATAAGAGCGCAGCGAAGTGACTTGCTTTGTTACCAGATTACGTTCCGTCTTTCGCCAGCAAACACCAGACGTCGTACGCTAATCAGTGAGAAAAATTGGCACCATACTAAAGGTTGGTTTGCGCACGTCTCAAGATCCTCCTGCTTCTCCCATGGTCGATATTGCGTCTGCAAACGACCACAGAGAAAAATTTTGCTTTCATCATTAATCACAACTCTGTGCCATGCACAGAGGGCGGTTTGAAACTTTTTACGTGGGCTGTTGTCTGAGGCTGCAAGCACTTTTTCGGCATTGATAAATCTCGTGGTCCACTCACGACATACTGCTTGGACTGTCACACATTGAGTGACTATCAAGTCGCAATAAGCTCAAGAAACAGAGAAGCACATTGTAAACAAGCATAAAAACATATTGCCTAGCAACTAGCGATTGACTGGCACAAAAAAAGTTTTTGTGTGGAAATTTTTCAAAATCACGATATCTCGTAAACGACTCGCAAACAGAATCCTGCAACGAACACCAATGAAATTGTAATTTAATCGACTTTTAGTTTGTTAATGTCCACAGCCGTCGTTCCATTTAAAAAGTGTAGTTTTGCACAAAAGTACACTTCTAAGTATTATTGCAATCTGTTTATTAGTTAAAAATACGAGGCCCGTACCACCAGTCCATTTTGTGAAAACCACACATAAATAGTACTTTCCATTTCCGCAATACTTGCGTTGCAAGTTTTACCTGATTCACCCAGAGTATATACTTCACCAAGAAGGAAATATGCGACATAAATAACAGTTGGTAAGCGTGTTTCTACATCTGGAGGATGATGTCTATTCACATTTAACACTAGTCGCGTAATGAGTGACCCTAGTAGGCCCACAAGGAGGTTGGAAGTCGGATTTGCTTTAAAAACGCACTGCAACGGTCGTGAGCGTTGGTCGCCTTTGAGACTGGACATGGTGAGTTGATGTCAGTAAAGAATTACTTTAAAGTGACAAAGACGCCATTATCAACAAATCACTGAGTTTCCATGAGGTCGTGTAATAGTGCTTCGAGAAGCTGGATGTTCCTTCTGCGATACTGCAGAAAAGGCTTGAGAGGAGTGTAGCTAATGTAGTCACGAGAATGTACGGTCACAAGAAGAACGGACACTGGACGGCCACGTGGCGCTACCAAGAGAGAGGTCGTCGTGTTCGACGTATTGCTGTGACGCATCGTACTGCGTCTCCAGCAGCAATCTGAGCTGCAGTTGGCACCACAGTGACACAACGAACTCTTGCAAATCGGTTACTTCAAGGACAGCTTGGAGCCAGACGCCCTGTAAGGTGCCTTCCACTGACCCCAAACCTTCGTCATTTGCGACTTCAGTGGTGTCAAGGGAGAGCTCATTGGAGGTCAGGATGGAGGTCAGTTGTGTTTTCTCATGAAAAGTGGTTCTGCCTCATAGCCAGTAATGGCCGTGTGTTGGTTAGAAGGAGGCCAGTTGATGGCCTGCTAAAAATCTGTCCGTGTCCAAGACAAACTTAACCTGGAGTTATGGTCTGGGGTGCGATTTCATATGACAAGAAGACACTCTCGTGGTTATTCCACGCCTGACTGATAAATTGTTCGCCAGTCCGGTGATTCGAATTGCTGTGTAGCCATTTGTGAACACTATTCTTGAGGGTGTTTAGCAACCGGATAACGCTCGCTCACATACCACTGTTGTAACCGAACTTACTCAGTATCTGGACATATTGCCTTGGCCTGCTCGGTCATCAAATATACCTTAATTCGGGCACATATTGGACCTCATCAGTTCACAACGCCAGCGTCACCCACAAACTGTATTAACTGTCTCCGTATTGACCGACCAAATACTGCATGTTAGGCATTCCATCCGACAAACTAACATCCGGCACCTGTACAGCAAAATTTATGTACGTTTGCATGCCTGAATTCACCATCCTGGAAGTTACAGCGTTACGAGCGTTTCACATTTGGAATGGCCTACCTCGCACTTGTTATTCACGCCAGTGTGAAAATTGTCGACTCACTGTGTATGAAATGGATACAAGTTACCCGCCTGTAACGTTCGCCATACATGTGTTAGTGCAGGAAGTCTCCATCTGCTGGTAGTAGGCCTACGCTGCACCATTTCGACAACGTGTTGCTGTTCATGCACATGTTGCTAAACTACACGTTCAGGAAAAAGTAGGAACTGGTTAGAATAAATGTTTCTCGGAATGTGCTGAAATCTCTGGTGAACACCGTACATAATATTACACCATTTCTGCCTATTTTTGGCTGATGTAGATGTGTGGCATATAGCCAGCACGTGTACAAACACAGTGAACTGATGCTTCTCTCTAGCACACACTCAATTATTCACTCTTCTTCTCTCACGACATACAATAGACAATTACGCGTTCTACTTGCTAGTTTAAATGCAGAAAAACATCTCTAGTAAACAAGCTGAAAGCATCGATGTAAGTTGGGCTAGAATAAAACGTCAAAGAAGTTAGGTGGGTAAGAGACTTAGGTCAGCATCACTCGTCAGCAAAAATTGTACATTAAGTGTGTTCTGTCTTGAAAACCATTCAAAATGCAGTACATATATCCCTACGATGAGTTTTCCTTCAAAACTGCGTTCTATGAACTTAGCTCTGAGTACTGACTATTTCTTGCCGGCCGCGGTGGTCTAGCGGTTCTAGGCGCGCAGTCCGGAACCGCGCGACTGCTACGGTCGCAGTTTCGAATCGTGCCTCGGGCATGGATGTGTGTGATGTCCTTAGGTTAGTTAGGTTTAAGTAGTTCTAAGTTCTAGGGGACTGATGACCACAGATGTTAAGTCCCATAGTGCTCAGAGCCATTTGAACCATTTGACTATTCCTTCTGCGCCCCCTGTACAGAGGATGATGAGAAACAGTCTGAAAAGCTTGAAAGAGTTTAAGGGCAGTTTGTGCTGAGAACTAAATGTTGATAAAAAATCTGATACCTGGTGCTGTTTTCCACTTATTTATTACCGCAATTAGCCAAGCAGATCGTCGCTGACCAATTCATGCACTCAGCCGCAGAAAATATCAACGAAAGTGCTCTTCGTTTGGTTCCCTCATATCGAAAAAAGGTAGCTTCTGCTTACCTGGCTTCAGTTTATAACTTCCTAAAAAAGCCCCTTTTAACGGGTAATGAACACCTGAACAAGTGGTAACTCACGGATCCATAGATGTCTGTGCGTTACGGCATTTTAAAGCCTTCAAGTGCTTGAATATGTGAGCAACGACGTGATTAGCTAATATCACTGCTAAATAACTCCGAAATGGTTACACGTATCACATTTTCTTCTTGACAGTTATTGGCCAGAACAACCTCTCCATTATAGGCGCGCAGTCCGGAACCGTACGACTGCTACGGTCGCAGGTTCGAATCCTGCCTCGGGCATGAATGTTTGTGATGTCCTTAGGTTAGTTAGGTTTAAGTAGTTCTAAGTTCTAGGGGACTAATGACCACAGCAGTTGACTCCCATAGTGCTCAGAGCCATTTTTGAACAACCTCTCCTGCAAGATCCTTACGAGCTTTACAGTCTGTTTTGGACCACCCTGTATAATATCATACACAGTTATTCACAGTCGTCATAACATATTATTCCCTTGTTTTTTTTTTATCTTTACAGCATGAGCATTGCAGTATTTCTCAGATACACTGACAGGAAAAAAGCAACACCTCAAAATACTGTTTTCAGTGGCACAGTAGTACACATTCATGCGATAGCGATATGCACGTACACAGACGGCGGCAGTATCGCGTGCACAATGTATAAAAGGGCAGTGCATAAGCGGAGCGGCCATTTGTACTCAGGTGATGCATATGAAAAGGTTTCCCACGTGATTATGGTTGCACGACGGTAATTAACAGCCTCTGAACTCTAAATGGTAGCTGGAAATAGACACCTGGGTCATTCCTTTTTGGAAATCTTTAGGGAATACAATATTCCTAGTTCCACATGTTCCACATTGTCAAAAATGTTCCAAGAATACCAAATATCAGGCAAGACCTTTCATCACGCACAACGCAGTGGCTGATGTCCTTCGCTTAACGACTGAGAGTAGCGGCGTTTGCGTAGAGTAGTCAGTGCCAAGAGTCAAGCAGAACTGCGTGAAATAACTACAGAAATCAATGTGGGATGTAGGATGAACGTATTCCCTAGGACACTGCTGCCAATTTTATCGTTAATGGGCTATGGCCGTGGACGGCTGACGGGAGTGGCTTTGCTAATACCTAGGTTGGAACTTAAATAGTGGCAACACTGCTGTGGAGACACTACGCAGTGTAATCTACTATTGTCGCTGATAGCACACGTTGTTGACATACCTACCTTACCTCCGAGCAAATGGATTGGCCCGTCCCACGTCACCGGCGTGCGCAGAATCGAGGGAAACAGTCATTTGTGGGCGAGTGGTCTATCGTAACGGTGTCGCTGTGTTTTCGAAACAGGAACTTCGGAGTTGGATCAAGACTGAATTTGTCAGAGGTCGTACAGCACGGCAGTGTTATTACGGGTCGCAGCGAAAATCGAAAGTGCGTCAGAGTCCCAGTATGCTGAAAGTTATGATGATTCTCGTGTACGACTGTGATGGTGTTATCCTAACGCGTTACGTTTCTCCACGACAGACCTCAATGCACAGTATTACGGTTCGTTTTTCAAGCATCACCTATGAACAGCTATGCGAAAGAGGCGGCGACACTTTGTGCGCATCCTACCCATCATTTTGCACGACAATGCGTGGGGGCATACAGCGCAAGTTGTGGTAGCTCTGTTCAGTCGATAGGACTCGGAAGTGCTGTACCATCCACCATACTCACGTGACTTAAATCCTTGTGGCTTTTATCTGATTCCGAAGACTAAGTAACCACTTCAGAACTGTTGCAGAGATTCGACAGGCAGTAGACCGCTCCATTCGCATTATCAACAGAACGTGCTCTGCTTACGCCTTCCACATCGTTGGCAACGGGTTCTACGCAACAGTGGTGACTACTTTGAAGGACAGTAACAGGTCCAAACATGTAACTCTTTTGTATTGGTTGTGAATAAATAGTTGCCTCTATTTAAGTACCAACCCTCGTAGCAAGACAACGCCTGCAGCGCCATTCCTTGGCTCGTGACCATCTCCGTTGGACCCTAGATGACTGGAAATCCGTGGCTTCGTCAGATGAATCCAGATTTCAGTTGGTAGGATCTTATAGTAGGGATCGAGTGTGGCACCAACCCAATGAAGCTATGGATCAAGTTGTCTACAATCCATTGTGCAAGCTGGTGGTGGCTACGGAATGGAGTGGGCTGTGTTTACATAGAATGAACTGGGTCCTGTGGTGCTACAAAAACTATCATTGTTTGGAAATAGGTACGTTCAGCTACTGCGAGACCATTTGCATCAGACAACGATGGAATTTTTTAATTTGACAATAAGCTATGTAACCGGGCAGCAATTGTTCACGATTGGTTTGAAGAATGTGCTGGACAATAGGAGCGAATTATTTGGCCACCCAGAAAGCTCGACATGAATGCCACCGAATATTTATGTGGCGTAATCGAGACGTTTGTTCATGCTCGAGTATCAGCACTACCCACACTTTCACAATTGTGGACATTTATAGAGGCAGCGTGGTTCAATACTTTGCAGGGACTTCCAACGACTTGTTGAGGCCGTGACACGTCGAGTTGCTGTACTACACCTGGCAAAATGAAGTCCATCACGATATTAATCATGACTTTTTCCAGCTCAATGTATAGTTACTTTACAAGGTCCATGCTTTAATCAGCATTTCTACCTTAAAAATAACAGATTATAAGATTAGCAAACATGTTCGTTAGAGAAATTCAATAAAACAAAGAAATGAGTCATCGAAGCACATTTTACCTACATTTGATTGGAATACAATACATTGATTAACCAGTCTTAAAATCAAATAAATTTATTGGCTAATTGGTTTGCTACTACACATTTGATTATTACTGACACAACTTTGAATAACTTAGTAGATTAGTGTCTCAAAATGCCACTTTCAGTACTGAGCGAAGCCAAAATAATGAGTAATTTCGAGATTCAAATCTTGTTTCTGATCAACTACCATTCTGAATATAACCTTTCTTTCACTTGTGTTTGCTATCATAGGTAACAGCTGCTTCCTTAGAGCGAGCTCGATTTAATGAAAAAAATCATTTATGTTCCATGTGCGATGGTTTGAATGAAATGAAGTATGACATATTTCAAGCCGACAACTTTCTGGTATCGTTTTTTGAGAGTCTTTGCCGTTTTTGCCATCTGAAGTGCCACAAGTTCGATGGGGTGTCACTAGGAGGGAAATGTTTGAGGAGTGAATGTTTACTTCATGAAAAACAACTGTCCATTGGAAAACCGAGCAGAAGAAACCCATGAAAAATATTTACGTCTACGTCTTTTCAAATTATAACAGTCCTACGCAACAGCGTTGAAACAGAGAACTTCTCCATTTTAAATTTTTGTGGTGCTCGCTTCTAGGCTGCAACCTTGATAGGCTGCGCGTAAATATTGCCCTGATATGTACAATCGGGTATTGTCTATACAATAAACTGAGATTATTAACTGGAAGTCGTTCAGATGCTAGTTAAGCGGAGAACTTCAACATTAACAACCTCAAAACCAAAATCAAAGAAAATAACAAACTTCGAATTTCCATTGCAAGGAATATTGGTGTTAAAAGGAAGTACTGACATCTGGACGAAACATTCGTAAGAAAGATGTATAACTGAGGATCCGTATAAGCGTTTGCTGCAGAGCTGGTAACCGTGATGCGGGAAGCCGGGCACGTGTGGCTTCTTCCGGGGATGGGCGCTGTCGCGACTGCTGTCGGACCTCATTACTCGCGCCGCTGAACCTTGCTGCCGCCGTTAAGGAATGTCGAGTGACGTGAGCACGGATTTGCCGCGCCGCTCACCGCATCTGTTGTTCAGCAACCCGTCTCCTGTAAAGCCATTAGCGAAGTGGCAAATCTGGTCGCCGTAAGAAAGTTACGACACATTTCACTCGTAGCTGTCATTCGAAGGACTACGTCATAAAATTTAATTATTCAACTCACTGTTCAACGTTCTACAAAATGTAATGGCAAATGAAAGATGTGAAGTACTAAAGATGTACCACAGGAAGACTGTATTGGCTTGGAACACAGGTAGAGGGGAAATGAACGCTGTGACACTAGACCAACAAAGAAGTGACTGTCACAAGGAGACTGCAGCAGACATTCCCAGTGTCACAACGAAGCTGTCAGCCAGGATCATCAGGAAAAACTTCTTGTCTCATCAACATACAGGATGCGTCAGATCTTGGACCGATAGACGCAACTGACGGTATCAACAGCACAACTTTACATTTACTGACAAAAGCAAATTCTATCATCTTACCAGTAATGGTCGTTTGTGATCGTGGGGCCGATCACTACCGGAGTGTGTACGGCAGTGAAAGTGAAGCAAAGTCATTCTCGTTCTCGGGAACTGCATGGTGAGGTAGAAACGAGGATTTTGCACTGATGCCCTTAGGAAATTTCTAGTCAAGTTGATATACCGTTGCCTGTTTCGACCAGTTGTGAAATGTCATCTGTGTATTTCAGTCGTGTGCGGGAACATAATAAGAACCAGTATAGTGTAGTGGTCTGTTTGTGTCTCTATTGGTGAAGGTGTAAACTGTGTTATCCTTGCATGGGGCATGGTATATAAACTACCCTTCAATTAAAGGATTCCAGAGACACGCTGGCACGGGAAGTCAAGCATACTGAGGTGACAAATGTCATGTAAAATCGTCCAATACCGTGTAGGATCCTCTTGTGCCCGGCATAGTGCAGCAACTCCACCTGGTATTAACTCAACAAGTCGCTGGAAGTTCCCTGTACAAATATTGAGCCATACTGCCCCTAGAGCTGTCTATAACTACGAAAGTGTTGCCGGTGCAGAAGTTTGTGCAGGAACTGACCTCTCTATATGTCCCATAAATATGCGATGGGATTCATGTCGGGCGATTTGCGTAGTGAAACCCATTACTCGAACTGTCTAGAATAATCTCCAAACCAGTTGCGAACAACTGTGGCCTGGTAACATGGCGCATTGTCACTCACAAAAACTCCATCGGTGTTTGGGAACATGAAGCCCATGAACGGCTGAAAATGGTCTGCAAGCAGCCCAACATAATAATTTACAGTCAATGAGCAACTCACTTAGACGAGAGGACTCCCAGTCAATTCCATGGAAACACAGGCCACAACGTTATGGAACCACCACCAGGTTGAACAATGGCCTGTTTACAACTTGCATCCACGGCTTTGCGGGGTCTGCGCCACAATCGAACCCTCCGATTACCTCTTACCAACTGAAATTGGGACTCAACAAATCAGGTCACGGTTTTCCAATCGTCTAGGGTCCACCCGATATGGTCATGAGACCAGAAGAGGCGCTGTAGGGATGTTCTGCCGTAGCCCATTAGCGACAAAAGTCGCCACAGTGTCCTAACGAATACATTCGTCGTACATCCCACATTGATCTCTGCAGTTATTTCACGCAGTGTGGCTTCTGTTAGCAATGATAACGATATGCAAACGCCGTTGCTTTTAGTCGTTAGGTAAAGGTCGTTGACCACTGTGTTTTCTGTGGTGTGAGGTAATGTCTGAAGTTTGGTATTCTCCACACACTCCTGACACAGTGGACAGTGGAATATTCATTTCTCAAACGAGTTCTGAAAGGGAATATCTCATGCATCTAGCTCCAACTACCATTCTGTGATCAAAGTCTATTAGTTCCCGTCTTGCAGCCATAATGGAAACATTTTCAAATGTTTCACTTGCGTACAAATGACAGTTCCGCCAGTGCACTGCCCTTTTATACCTGGGTTTTTCTTTGCTACCGCCATCATTATATGTACATGTCGCTATCTCGTCAATTTTGTAAGCTTGGTGTAAAATGTTCATGATACTGCTTTTTTTTTATTCCGAGCTTTTAAATATTAATTTTAAAAAGTTAATTTGCATAATGGATTTACGTTCGGGTTCATGTCAGTTAATGTGAGTGTAAAAATAAAATATTACAAAATAGCAGTTAATTTAATTCAGAGAATCAGTGGCATACAATCTTTTATTTCTTTTCCTTATTATTCCCGAAGCTTTATGTTGAAAAGTTGTTCTGATATAAAGAACAAACCGCCTTCAGTCACAAGTTGCATTTATTTATTGTACTATGCATTTCGAGCCCTGGAGGCTCATCTTCAGGTGCTTTTTAGTGATTTACTTCATGTGTTTTAGTTGTTTGCCTGTTGATATTACATTTTTGGTTACAACATGGTATATTGTAAATATAAGTTTAACAGCGTTAATAATATGAAAGTAACTTACAGTTAACATTGTATATTCATATTATTAACGCTGTTAAACGTATATTTACAATATACCATGTTGTAACCAAAAATGTAATATCAACAGGCAAACAACTAAAACACATGAAGTAAATCACTAAAAAGCACCTGAAGATGAGCCTCCAGGGCTCGAAATGCATAGTGCAATAAATAAATGCAACTTGTGACTGAAGGCGGTTTGTTCTTTATTTTACGAAAGTAAAACAGTCGCGGACGAAACACTGGTAAACAATGGATAAAATTATGTTCTGATATTTTTCTGCTTTGAAGAAGTATTGTGCTACATATATGTATAGGGTGTTCTGTGGTACCTTCAAGATTATGGTAAGCCCCACTAGAGTGCGTCGATCTTTGCTTGATGTTGATTCACTGGTCAGTGGTTGAATGAAATAATACACCTACAGTTACTCCTATTTTGTAGTCACCTATTACTTGTAATTTGTTTACGGCACTGACTGTTATCATACAATCTTTTCATTCAGTACACCACCTTATTTCACTCTGTGCACCACTTTATGGAAATAAAACTTCTTCTATAGTTTATTTACTCAATGGCTCTTACGCACTTAGTATTATTTCTAAGAATTATTAACTGTCTGAATATTTCTACAGTACTCCCATATCTTTTGCCGTCTTTCAGTTGCACGTGCACCACTATCGAACGCCTAAACCCGACTGTTCCCTTATGATGCTGCCTTGGCGATGCTCTTGCGTACCCTTCTACCCGTTCAGCATCTCCGCATGCGACGCTACGCTTTCTGCCAATTGCACGACATGATCTGGCGTGATTTCACGACTAGTAAATCATTCTTCAGTAATAGAATGCAGTACCTCAGTTTCTTATCTCAGTCAGTAAAAACGGAACTCTTATAGAATCACTCTGCAGCCCGTCTATTAGTCTATTTATCCGTGTATTTAAACCAGTTTTTCTCAGGAACATTAGAGGTATGAAACTGAAACTTATGTTGCATAGTAAGGTATACGGTAGTTTAGTGGTGTAGATTATTTAAGCTTCTAAGTCCATGCAGTCAGAAGATACGGACAAGTATATCAGATACTTTGATACACCCAGGTTCGATCACCAAAACCTATAAATGAACACATGCGTGGTAAAACGCGCTAATCCTCAACAGGAAAAACTTAGAAATAAGTGCTGCCATCTGTTGCTGGGTACAGCAACTATCAAAATTGATATTGGTCCCAACTCTAAACATAACAATAGAGAGTAATTCAACGCAGAGAATTTTTTGCATTCCGCTAGATATGATATCTGTGATGTCAAAAACAGGCTTCCGCTACACTCCTCCAACGGAAAGAAGCTGAATACTTCAGTTGTAGAATAACGAATACATATGAAATACAGACAACAGATAATTAACTCTAAGTTGAAAAGGTTTGGTGGGCTGAGGTAGACTATACTGAAATTAATAATACTGTAAATACGAAATAAAATCCTTGTGTAATATGTAACATTAATCACTTTACGAACCTAGTTTATGGTACTTTTGGTATCAGGACAGAATACAAATACCGGTCGTGAACATGGTGGATGTACAAATGGGTAACGTTGACGAAAGAGTGAAAAATCAGTGGAAATTGTCAAAAGGGTAAGCGTAATCCTCAGAAATGGAGCGAAGAAGTTGAGAATAAGAAGCGAACAGTGGTAAGGACTACAGTAGTCAATGGGTGTAGTGAAAAAGGCTCAACCATAATATTCCGACTGAGCCTATGCGAGAAAATACTTCGATATTGTACCTGCAGGTAGAAGGGAGATGTTGTTTCTCGATTAGGACGTGTGTATATGAGGTATACTGATGATACAGAGAGGAGCAGGCGGCAGACGACCAACATCTCTAAGATTACTGTATGTGAAGTATACTTTCAGATTTGTAAGGAAACTTGCCTAGGAATCTTCGGTGAAAGCAATGGACACCTATCCCGTGTGATTCAACAAAAGAAAACACCCGAAACTCTTGAAGTTAGTTTCCGTGTTCCATTAGGCAACATAACACTAGACCTACATTCAAAACAATAGACTTATGTGTAACATTACACTGAAAAGTAAATATCTTATTTGAGGTGGATAAGTGAGGGAGACGTAAGTCATCCAAATAAATGCAACAAGGAGGACCAGAAATTTCCATGGGCTCATGTACGAGTAAATAGTTTTCCTACGCAGTCAAGTCACTACTCCAGGAAAAAGGATCCCAACATGACGTATCTGTGTAGAGATCAAAACATTAGCGCCGTCCGGGGTGGCTGAGCGGTTCTAGAAGCTTTAGTCTGGAACTGCGCAACCGCTACGCTGCCTCGGGCATGGATGTGTGTGTTGTCCTTAGGTTAGTTAGGTTTAAGTAGTTATAAGTTCTACGGGACTCTTGACCGGAGATGTTAAGTCTCATAGTGCTCCGAGCCATTTGAACTATTTTTTGAAAACATTTGCAAGACGTACAGTCATTATCAAGATAAGTGCAAAGACAACAACAAGGTACATTTTAGCACTAGCATGTAATGTAAAATATTGTATAATTTTTTCAATACTGGATTTGCAAAACCACGTAGTGGAACCTTTCAAGTTTCACACCTTAAGATGAAAATTTCAAGTGAGGAAAATGGTCAAAAAAAGAAACGACTAGAACAAAAACTGAACTTCCATGTAAAACAGGCTAGTACAGCCTATGAACATATGAATACGGACTCAGAATATTCAAGAACTTACAGATCTTTTACGGTCATTGCTTTCATCAACGAATGCCTTTTTTTGTGACATCATATTATGATAGTGGCTATTGGCTCGATCTACATGAGCCATACGTAATGTGTTATCACCAATTTTCTATTTACCAGGACTTTTTACTACAGTTATTGGTAATTTGTAGCTGAGGATGCTTGTTAATGTACAAAACAAACTTCACATATTACTCTTCTTCTTCATTAGTTATTATTTTTCATGTTACGTTCAAATATAAACGATATAACAGAACATAAACAATAACTGGTCCCTGCTGTATGGATTTTCGTTAAAAAATAAGAATAAAATAGTCTGATATATTTTCTCCAGCTGCATTTACAAAACACCATTTTTCTCCATTCCTAAATACTGTTGGTTAGCCCGATTTTACGCGCATATCTTCAGATGAACTATCTATATGCTTTACGTGTCTGTTCTGCTGGTCTAGCAGTAAAGTGCGTGCTTCAAACAGAGAGATTTCTCCTGTCTTCGTTTTAACCCAGCCTTCACCTCTCAACGACTGAGGAGCAAGGTCCGGCCCGTCGGGCAGCACTGCCGTCCCACGGGCTTACCCGGCCTAGTCTGCCGGGTCAATTCTCCACCTGACGCGATGGCACTGTCAACCCATAGCACAGGACTGCACAGCCCGCTGCAGCCAACCGCAATGGACGGGCCGGGCCACATGTCAAATATACATTCAGAGCTGCGCACCGAACTCTACCACTCTCAAAGAGAGATTTTCCCAAATTATGTAAATTCAAGGGGAAGAGGGGAGAAAGGAAAGGAAAAGGAACGAACTAATGATATTAGCTGCATTAGGACTTCGTGCGGAATCAGCGGCGACGAGTGAAAGTGTGTGCCAGACCGGCATTCTAAATCGGAATTTCCTGATTATGAGGCAATTGCTTTAACCACTGCACCACCTGGATATAGTGTTTATCGTAAATGCGCACACTACCTCAGCACGCTCCCGGGATGACTCATATTCTCACCTAATGCCAACTATCTGTAGGCCCCGTCATGACCTATATGATTTGCTAATCTCATATTATCGCTGGGGGTCGAATGTAAATATGTATTTGCACTGAAGGTTGTGGATTTATAGCCCATCGAGGCGAATGAGCTGTATACGAATACTTGGTGTCTCTTATTTTGGACATGAACATGAACAGACACCAGAAACTCATCTACAACTTTTCTACATACCGTGAAAAGCGTTTAATATGAAACTGATGTGGCCAAAATATTTTTATAGAAATAACAGAATTTCGTTCTACACGATGCACGCAACGTAAACGTTCAACATTAAAGTCGATGAAATTTTCTGAAATGCTATTTGCTGCAAAAATGTATTCATGTAGTTAAAATACACCTTGTTACAACCATTTGTTTATGCTTTGAATATTTTCATTTCAAGTGAAATAATGTGTCATTTTCGTATAGATTTCTCGGCCACTGTACATGTACAACAGATTTCGACACACAGTTAATCAATTTCGACACATCGATAATCGAATTCTAAAACCAACTGGCCTGTAGAATGCAATATCCTGAAGTTGACCGTACTTGAACCTGCCCAAAAAATAGAGTTGTTTATTCTGTTTGGACGAACAAACTAAAATAAGAACCAAACTTCTGAGTGTTGATGCGACACCAGAAACTAGGTACTGAGTATGTAATTTATCCGAGAAGCGGATTCTTGCTGTGTCAAACCGCTTTAATTTCATTCTAAAGAAAACTTAAGTATGGTGTTACGCCAGGTTTTCACGTTAAACGAATTTCACTGCACTAACTTCAAAACATGACGAATTGAAGTGCTTGGCGGTTTCATATTAAACGGTTTTCACTCCATTAACTTCAAAACGTTATGACTTGGGCTGCTATATAACTGCCAATACAACTACGATGAACAATAATTGAAAAAAATAAGGTTCATTTATTCGTCTGTATTAAATGAACATTAATGTGAGGATAACTTGCATTGCCCACACCATTTCGGAGACTCCACCAGTTTGCGTAGTGCCTTGTTGAAACCTGAGTCCATGGCTTTATTGGGTCTGCAACACACACTAACGCTACAAGCGTTACCATTAGCTCTTCCGAATTGAAATTGGGCATTATCAGACCAGGCCACGGTTTTCCAGACGTTTAGGATCCAACTGATATCGTCACATGCCCAGGAGAGGCGCTGCAGGCGATGTTGTACTGTTAGCAAAGACATACGCGTTGTTCGTCTCCTACCACAGCCAATTAACGCCTGATTTCGCCGCACTGTCATAACGGATACGCTCGTCATGCATCCCACATTGATTTTTGCGGTTATTTCTAACAGTGTTGCTTGTCTGTTACCACTGAACACAATATGAAAACGCCGCTGCTCAGAGTCGTTAAGCGATGCCGTCGGCCACTGCGTTGTCCGTGTGAGAGGTAAAGCCTGATATTTGGTATTCTCGGAACACTTTCGAGAATGTGGATCTAGGAATATTGAATCCCCTGACGATTTCCGAAATGGGCTGTCCGAGGCGTCTAGTTCCAACTAACATTCTACGCTCAAAGTCTGTTGATTACCATCGTGCAGCCATAATCAAGTCGGAAACCTTTTCACGTGAATCACCTGAGTACAAATGACAGCTCAGCCAATGTACCGCCTTTTTACAGCTTGTGTATGTGATGCTACCGCCACTCTGTATGTGCGTTTCGATAACCCATGACTTTCGTCACCTCAGTGTGATAAGTATATTTTTGCTTATGAACACCGAGGTAGTAACATCTTGAAAAAAAAAAAAACACTCTTTATGATCACGTTCCAGATTCCACGCGAAATAATATGAATATATATGGGAGACAAATAATTAAAACCGAGAAAAGAGAGGGAATATATGATTCTAAGAGTGGGGACATGCAAGCAATAAAAGCGGTTTATTTTTTATTGAATGACGGTAGCAGATTCATTTAGCAAAATAAATAACAATTGTACGCCGTAGTAGGAAGATAAGTGAACGCACCATCAAAGATAGTTTCCTCTGATTTGTAAAGAAGTAGATAAAGCTTCCCACACAGACACAGTTTTTACACAAACTCTTTTACTCTCTGTCTCCAGCAGTGAATTCCTTGACGTATTTCCTGACAATGAGCATTTGTCTAATTTAGAAACAAAGAATTTTTCAACATATGTGGATTCGATTTCCTTTAACGATAACCTTGCCCAACATTTACCATAGATTTGTGACCAGATTATCTTTATTTACCAATCTGTCCTATATGTCATGTACTAACACTTTAGGTTTTTCCATAATGTACGCAACATTGGAGAAATGGTCGTTATTTAAAGTGTCATGTACACGTGGAGGCAAACCTCCAACTTTCGCCAATAGAAACAAATATTTGCTACTGCACGACGACACCCAATAGCAACGCGAAAGTAAAGTACTATATTTCTTTTTCCCATCCAAATACACATAAGACAGCACATTGGGATTTCTTAAAATGGACTTCGTCGTATTTCCGTTTCAGACACTACTAAAATTAGTGATACGGTAAGAAATCTTGGAATGGTAAGAATAATAAATAATCTTGTACATAACGTGATGACTGGGTGTTATGTGATGTCCTTAGGTTAGTTAGGTTTAAGTAGTTCTAAGTTCTAGGGGACTTATGACATTAGATGTTAAGTCCCATAGTGCTCAGAGCCAGCCAATCTTGTACATAACCATAATGAAATTTAATTGGAACCTTACGACCCCTCAGTGGCGTGTAAATGATGTACTAAATGACACTAAGCTGCATGTGTGGACTGAAACTGTCCTCCCAACATAGCTCCTATTAATACTACATACGGCCAATGTACAGCGTGTAGCTTTGCTTAAACTGTTAGAGTAAAACTTCATTTATGAAGGAGAAGTGTAGAGAGAATAAATTATTTATTTATAATAGTGGGAATAAAGGGTAAAATGGTTGTAAACAGCTTCAACATGATGATAGAGATATACAGTGCTCGCACTATTCTGTAGTGCACGTGGCAGCCTTGATCATGTAGTGTCGTCACGGACTTGTTACGTCCGACAGTATATTGTTCAGTGTGGAGCACTGCGGTGTCAGCCCGTGGGCCTGGCTGTTTTGAAGGGCTGAGAGGGCAGACTCAGCCCGTCGCCCAGCCCGCACTGTGAGGTGACGTCACGGGATCGTTCCGTCTGCGAGTGCTAAAGCCCAGTGCGGAGCACTGGCGCGCCCGTCCGTGAAACAGGCCGCTTTTCAGGACTCTGGGCAGCGGTATAGGGCGACAACGATGTCGCATGCACATTTGTAGCAGTCAAACGGCTAGAATTGGAGATAATTGAGACGTAGTAAAAGGTTTGTATCTCTCTGAATGCTGATGTCTTTATATGAGGTGTAATTTATGGTTGAGACAGTGATGTGTAAATTTGTTGGGACGCATCGACATCTGCAAAGAGTAGTAATGAAACAGGGGTATTACAGGTATGTAAATATCCTGATATAAAGATGTTAGGGATCAGTAGTAAGACTAGGAATGTACACTCCTAGACATTAAAACTGACCTCCGGACAGCCGCCACAAAGACTAAGTACGAGTCGTTCGCTTAAGGTGACCAGTAAAACCGAGCGCCCCTGACAACGCTAAATCAGGCCATCTGCACCATCTGGCAACAGTGTAAGATGCGGAAGTAACAGGAGGAATTATTGTCTACGTCCAAGACACTGCCGTGTTGTGTAAACCCGTGGTATACTAATAATCGTCGTTCAAATGGTTCAAATGGCTCTGAGCACTATGGGACTTAACATCTGTGGTCATCAGTCCCGTAGAACTTAGAACTACTTAAACCTAACTAGCCTAAGGACATCACACAGTTCCATGCCCGAGGCAGGATTCGAACCTGCGACTGTAGCAGTCGGGCGGTTCCGGACTGAGCGCCTAGAACAGCTAGACCACCGCGGCAATAATCGTCCTGCATTCTAAACTTTCAGCCATGTGTTCGCGTCCAACCGTACCTCCTTTTTCCACGCATATCGGAACTTGTCTAAAGTTATGAGTGTGATTAACGTCGAAGATAATTCACTTCACATTCTACCCACCAGTAGTAAACACTTCCAGAAACAATTCCGCAGGACTGGTGGTGGCTGCGTGGCAACCAGAACATCTTACGCTCGAGCGTTTCCTCGCTCTGCAGCGGCTACCGACCACCGGTTAGATGCCACCCGTCACCTGAAATCTCTCGTCGCCCACCTGAATGCGGAGTCACGCTTTCAGTCTATGCATCAACTCTAATTTTCGACTTTGAAGCTAAAGTTATATTTTGCATTTAATCATTGGATTTCGCATACTTGAAAATCATGAACTACAGTTAAGCATTGTAACAATGGGTCGCAAGGTGTAACGTCTGCAACACAATATTTACTGTTCGTATAATAGAGGGGAGAATGCAGAGGAGGCAACTCGAAAGATTTGAACTGTGTGTAGAGTGAATGCTTTTGATAAAAATACGTCAGAAAAAGATATTCTTGTTCCAATAAAGATCGTTCTGGCATGAATGATTTTCCACATTAAGGAAGTCCCGACTGCTGATACAAGAGACGGATTACTATCATTCAACAGGAAAGTTTCAGAAGTCTGGTGTAGGGGTACTGCACGGTCTAATTCGGAAGAAAAAAACAGAAATCAACGGAGTGACTGCTATTGCAGTTTCGCTGGAACGTCATCAGGCCGCTCATTGAGCATCCCTATGCAGTACTGTTACTAGTGACGAGTTATGATGCTTTAGTCGATGACTCCCTAAGAAGAAATTTAAAGCTGAGCCCTACCAAAAGAAGTAAACTCAAGCAAAGAGTTGAGGGAACATAATATTTTCCTTCTGACAGCTCCAAAAGTGTGTTTTGCACTACGGATTCTTTCCCAATGGTGTTTCCATCACAGCTGGAATTTGGTACCAACGATTGAGACACCATTTGGTCGCAGTGTATCTGCGTAATTGATTTACGCATGTGTTGTTCAACGGACAGCAGTCGTCACTCTCACTGGAATCAATGTGTGTGTGTGCTTGCGTGTGTGTTTTCGTGTTTACGCACAATCTGAATCAATAGTATTAATGTCAGAGAGAGACGGAACAATAAAAATGGCATCAAATATAGCTGTAAACTACTTTAATGCAATGGCTAATTACTACAAACAGAATTTTTACCCAACCCATGTCTTGCATGTTACGTTCAGTAGTTAAGACGTTTTAACTCCACAATATAGTTAGCAGAGACGGTGCGCTCTTGTTGCCGCGGCCCGCAACAAGTGCAGCGGTTAGCAGTGCCCAATGCCGCCGCGATTTGTTTATCTTGGCTGAGTGTGGACACGGCAGCAAACGCTTCACCATGAACCGAAAGAAATCACCTTGGCTCTGACTTCAGTGAGCGGACATCACTGCCTGCATTTTCTTATAGTAACCACATGAGACTCTACTCACAGGGGCCATGGAACAATTGGAACGGGTATTATGTCATCAGACAATTAACCGACCCACCAGGTTAGCCGAGGGAGCTAATGCGTTGTTTCCTGGACTCGCGTATGCGCCCCGGCCCCAGATCGAATCCGCCCGGCGGATTACCGACGAGGGGCGGTGTGCCCGCCCTCCTGGATGTAGTTAATAGGGGGCTTTCCACATCCCACTAGATAAATACTGGCCTGGTCCCTATGTCCGCATCTGTTACACGACTCGCTGACATTTGAAAACGTCCGCACTATTTAGCAGCTAACACTAGACAAAGTCAGCTGGAGTACACTACTTCTGTCCCGGAAGGTACAGGGTGGCGACAGGAAGAGCATCCAGCCAACTGCAGAGCTTTTTGTGCACCCAGTAGTAGAACACAAGGAAATGTCTTGGAAGCGTATACTTCGTTTCCTCCTCTCATATCAACTCCCTTGTTTTAGAATGAAGTGAGAAAATAGATGTTTCTCAGAAACTTTAGCCTTTTGTGTCTAAGTCATTTCCTCTTCTCGAATCATAGCTTTTGTTTTATTATGAAGTGAAAAAATAAATATTCTAAAGCATAATATGACACCAAATTCTGGTCGTTGGCCTTATCGGAAATGAAAAAAAAGTGTCAAATCGTATGGGACTTAACTGCTAAGGTCATCAGTCCCTAAACTTAAACACTACTTAAACTAAATTATCCTAATGGCAAACACACACACTCATGCCCGAGGGAGGACTCGAACCTCCGCCGGGACAAGCCGCAGAAATGCAAAAATCAGGGAGTTCTCCATTCTTTATCCCAATAGTCTGTTTCCTGTCATGAATTACTACCGCTCGCAAATGCTTATTTAAGCACTAAGTACCAAGTTCTTCAGCAGAATGAACCTTACGTTATTGTGCTAATTACGGTATGGTGGCTCCGAGCACTATGGGACTTAACTTCTGAGGTCATCAGTCCCCTAGACCTTAGAACTACTTAAACTAACCTAAGGACATCACACACATCCATGCCCGAGGCAGGATGCTAGCCTGCGACCGAAGCGGTCGCGCAGTTCCAGACTGAAGCGCCTAGAACTACTCGCCCATCCCGGCCGGCAGTTACGGTATGAAAAAATGCAACAAAGATGAGTTCCCCTAGAGGAGTGAAGATATTTGCACAAGTGTGTATGCAGCAATGACTGTTAGCTGCCACAACACTTTTCAGAATTCATGTGGCAGGCACCACAAGTGTGTGTGCACTTCAAATTTCATCCACCAAGTCGTCAGGAGACGGACGGAAACGTTAAATTAACGTTACTTTTCGAGTCATATTCAATTCAAATTGAGGTGTTATTAAGATATTTGAGTGTTCTAGCAATTACACTTTGATAATACCCATACGAGTATTCCGATATGCAAAAGAAGCCGTTTGTGTGAAACCATCGGGAAACACATTAATATCAAACTGCAATAACACGAGAAAATACATGGACTCTTCCCTTCACTGGGTAACCTGTTACTGTTCTCTCTGTCCTAGGCGTAACGCAAATGGAACTTCACTTTCATGAAGGGCTTTGCGCTATCCTTGAAAAACATCAGTAACTTATAATCACTGCACGTAACAACTATGTGATGATAATGGTATAGGTTTTCAGTGGATGTAATGACGTTAATGGTGGAGCACATTATCTAGCGCTGACTACCAAAGTAAAGATAGTTGATCGCATCGTCGCTTCTCTTTATTTGGCATCAGCTAGAGTAATCTGATTTAGCCCGCCCGGCTAACCGTTCGGTCTAACGCACGGCGTAACCACTGTCTCCAAGTATGCGTACACCATAATTACTCTACGACGCAAAAATTGGGGCTACACTCGTCTGGGGTTCGAACCGCACAATAACCCTGGGTTCGATTTGAGGCGGCGGTAGGCTGAGTGGCCTGCTATAAGCAGTTGTGGGGTTGTGTACCACTGAGCTCTACGGGGGCGACTAAGCCTCTCCCTCGTTTCTAGGTCCCCAGTTGAATACATACACACAAACTGATTAAACGAACATAGTACTCCATTCACGGGCTGCTAATGATACACTATGACTACAGAGATCATTGTGCGGTTATTACATTAATTCTGCAGTGAATTGCTTGACAAATATTACAGTCAGCTATGCAGCTGAAATGACTCACTACACAGGTACTCTATGTTGCACTTGGTTATGTGATCAGCTCGCTACGATCCTGCTTCTGTCGTTCGTAAGTACTTGTATACTGACCATTCGTTATTTGACTAAATATTGCGGTACAATCAGATTCGCATGTGTATGACCTGGGTTAGCGCCATCACAAAGCTATGAGTAAGGAATAGATGCCGTTGTAGTCCTATTACATTGATTTACAAGAGGAATGTTCGCAAATCATCTGTATTGCCTCAAAAATTATTCTACTCGCTCACAGCCACACTATATTCAAATGGTTTAGATGGCTCTGAGCACTATGGGACTCAACTGCTGTGGTCATCAGTCCCCTAGAACTTAGAACTACTTAAACCTATCTAACCTAAGGACATCACACACATCTATGCCCGAGGCAGGATTCGAACCTGCGACCGTAGCAGTCGCACTGTTCCACACTATATTCCCGCGAGGGTTCGGACGATGACGTGCGCTTAACACTGAAAACTTTCAATGGCCCACCGAGACCTGAGTAATTATACAGAATGTTTCAGG
This sequence comes from Schistocerca gregaria, assembly GCF_023897955.1. Taxonomy (NCBI): domain Eukaryota; kingdom Metazoa; phylum Arthropoda; class Insecta; order Orthoptera; family Acrididae; genus Schistocerca; species Schistocerca gregaria. Next base: position 423,539,780 of record NC_064931.1, read on the forward strand.
AGGAATAATAAATATTGTAGGAGGTGGTAGTACAGACAAATACCTTAAAAATATCATGTAACATGTGTCCAATTATTATTGAGTACATACAGCTGGGATCATGCAATTTCCTTTCGTTTGTTGGTCTTTACAGGACCCCGTAGTCTACACTTCCGTAGCCGAGTGGTTCTAGGCGCTACAGTCTGGGACCGCGCGACCGCTACGGTCGCAGGTTCGAATCCTGCCTGGGCCATGGATCTGCATGATGTTCTTGGGTTAGTTAGGTTTAAGTAGTTCTAAGTTCTAGGGGATTGATGACCTCAGAAGTTAAGTCCCATAGTGGTCAGAGCCATTTGAACCATTTTGTACACTTCCTTGAAAATGAGCTTCCAGCATTATTGGATGTGGTTCCTTTGGGTGCAAGAATGCGTATGTTCCTCCAGCGTGACGGAACTCCTGCACATTCTAGTCGTCAGGTGACGCATCATCCAAACCTAACATTTCCCAGAAGATGGAAAAAGTAGATTTGGGCACTTGTCTTGGACACTAAGCTCCCCGGACCTTATCTCCTTCGATTTTTGCATTTGGGGAGGGTTGAAAGGCGAAGTCCACAAAGAAATAGGAATACCCAGAAGCCGATTTGATCGTTCGGATTATGGACAGTGCACCCCTACACGTGGCAAAAGAGCATTGAAGTTGGAGAGGGAATTTTGGAAAATCTGCTTTTAATGTCCTCAGTTGCCTTTTATGCAATTTTTCTATACTACCACCTGCTAAAATATCTAGTATTTCTCCTGAAATAACCTGTGTATGCATATGTGTGAGGTGTGTGTTCTATCGGACATGTCCGAAAGAAATGACACCACGAATCCGGGTTCGAACCTGGTCGCCGTAAATGTACACTCCTGGAAATTGAAATAAGAACACCGTGAATTCATTGTCCCAGGAAGAGGAAACTTTATTGACACATTCCTGGGGTCAGATACATCACATGATCACACTGACAGAACCACAGGCACATAGACACAGGCAACAGAGCATGCACAATGTCGGCACTAGTACAGTGTATATCCACCTTTCGCAGCAATGCAGGCTGCTATTCTCCCATGGAGACGATCGTAGAGATGCTGGATGTAGTCCTGTGGAACGGCTTTCCATGCCATTTCCACCTGGCGCCTCAGTTGGACCAGCGTTCGTGCTGGACGTGCAGACCGCGTGAGACGACGCTTCATCCAGTCCCAAACATGCTCAATGGGGGACAGATCTGGAGATCTTGCTGGCCAGGGTAGTTGACTTACACCTTCTAGAGCACGTTGGGTGCCACGGGATACATGCGGACGTGCATTGTCCTGTTGCAACAGCAAGTTCCCTTGCCGGTCTAGGAATGGTAGAACGATGGGTTCGATGACGGTTTGGATGTACCGTGCACTATTCAGTGTCCCCTCGACAATCACCAGAGGTGTATGGCCAGTGTAGGAGATCGCTCCCCACACCATGATGCCGGGTGTTGGCCCTGTGTGCCTCAGTCGTATGCAGTCCTGATTGTGGCGCTCACCTGCACGGCGCCTAACACGCATACAACCATCATTGGCACCAAGGCAAAAGCGACTCTCATCGCTGAAGACGACACGTCTCCATTCGTCCCTCCATTCACGCCTGTCGCGACACCACTGGAGGCGGGCTGCACGATGTTGGGGCGTGGGCGGAAGACGGCCTAATGGTGTGCGGGACCGTAGCCCAGCTTCATGGAGACGGTTGCGAATGGTCCTCGCCGTTACTTCAGGAGCAACAGTGTCCCTAATTTGCTGGGAAGTGGCGGTGCGGTCCCCTACGGCACTGCGTAGGATCCTACGGTCTTGGCGTGCATTCGTGCGTCGCTGCGGTCCGGTCCCAGGTCGACGGGCACGTGCACCTTCCGCCGACCACTGGCGACAACATCGATGTACTGTGGAGACCTCACGCCCCACGTGTTGAGCAATTCGGCGGTACGTCCACCCGGCCTCCCGCATGCCCACTATACGCCCTCGCTCAAAGTCCGTCAACTGCACATATGGTTCACGTCCACGCTGTCGCGGCATGCTACCAGTGTTAAAGATTGCGATGGAGCTCCGTATGCCACGGCAAACTGGCTGACACTGACGGCGGCGGTGCACAAATGCTGCGCAGCTGGCGCCATTCGACGGCCAACACCGCGGTTCCTGGTGTGTCCTCTGTGCCGTGCGTGTGATCATTGCTTGTACAGCCCTCTCGCAGTGTCCGGAACAAGTATGGTGGGTCTGACACACCGGTGTCAATGTGTTCTTTTTTCCATTTCCAGGAGTGTATATCAATGCCCTATGGGAGCCTGGACTTTGTCCTTCGATATTTAATTGATTAACAAGGCCGTCTGATTCGATTCGTAGTGTCGGTTCTTTCGGACATGTCCAAAAGAACAGACACCCACCCGCCCACCCACCCACCCACCCACCCACCCACCCACACACACACACACACACACACACACACACACACACACACACACATATGCAGAATTTACGTTTGCGATGCGTTAATTACTGTGTTTCTCATCATTTACTGTGTGGGAAGCCTGCTTCTTTCTGCCAAAGATTAAAATCCCGCTGGAAAAGTATATTTAAAGTCTGACGGTTTTCCTCCTTTTCTACTGTCATTGAGAGCGATTACAACGAAATGAAGTATAGGAATCCTATGAAACCCTTGAGTTCGTACTGTGGTGCTGTGCAGATGAAAAAAAGTAGATTTTCACAATTATCAGATGACAGATAGTGTTTATCAGATTCCACTAATTATGACTGCATTATTAATTATTGGTTCGCAGACGCTTTTTAGCAGCTTATTGTAACTATCTTTCGAATGTCAGAGCTGGAAGAATAGAAACACCAGATTTTCGCCATATGGAATATTCGAATTCAGCTTAAGTCTTCTCGTTTCGAGCAAAAGAAAAATATCCGGCAGAAAAGTTGACAACAAGAAACAGTGATCTCAATAATAATATTGTATAGTATGTGAAGCACTGGAGAAGCTCCAACACTGTTAATTGCGACTCGTGAATACGCTTTCTAACTTTCGGTCCCATTATGATAGTACATCACAAATAATTTTCGCAGTTATTAATTTATGACGTTTCCTTTGCACTCACTGCATCGATTTATTACAAGTAATTACACTCTAGCCTCTAAAACTAGTTACAGAAATGCAAATAAGACTCATTGTTCTATAATGAAGATATCCGGCCCTTCCAACCCACAACTTTGAGACGAAGCTATGGTCACTTCCGAGGTCACTCATAGAACACATCAGCTGGTATCCTTCCCGGTAGTATAACTGAAACTTGGCAACAACGCAGAATATGTTTGGCAACTCTGTCACTGACGAGTTACCTCCTTGGCACAGAACTATCCTGCTAAATTCAGTTGATATTATCATGCCGTTTTAGTCGAATAGTGTGAGGGATTTTCTCTTGAGATGTGATATAAGGATATTAGTTAATGCTTTTGAGTCCACGAAAGTCATTCCACACGGGGAATATAACTACTCTCGTCTGTTATGTTGCGATTTGTCAGTCACAGCGGCTAATGGGCCAATAAATGAAACACATTTTCAGCACCTCTTCGTTAGCTCTGAGGTAACGTTCTTGCCTACCATGCACCAGTTGCTTTGTTGTGGTATTCGAGACTCTGTGAAGGCCATATTTTCAATTCTTTTGTAGCAGAGCTACTAGCAGGCAGATAGAAACTCATTAAGGGAGTTGTAAGACAAAGCTCTACCAACATTCGTCTTGCTACTTTCACTACCCCTTACCGCCAGAGCGAAAACCTTGTGCTACTGCAAAATTCATAATACCACTTTTGTTTTGTGCCGACATATTTTTGTTGTTGTGAATACATAATTTTATCTATGAACTGCCACATTTTCATAATACTTGTGTGTGATGCAGAGCATGAAGTAAATACAGACCTTCTCGAAGTAAAAAGTCGGTATTCTTGTTGAAATAGACACAAATGTCTTACGGACACTTAATGCTTTATTAAGATAGACTGTCGTCCTGATGTTTCTGTAGTATGGCTAATTTAATTTGTATTAGTACAGTGAATATTTTAATTGCGTTTTCCATTAGTTTATTTAACGTAACACTAATCATCAAAGAGAAATTAGTCACCCACAGTATATAGTTTCACAATATCTAAAGCAATCTGACAGCGCTAAAGTAGATTACAAATTGTATGCCTGCAGAAACCTACACGTTCCTACGATGATGACCTTAATGCAGTGTAGTTTGAAGAACACTTTCGTCTAGAAATGAATTGCCTTGACGGTTGATCAAGAGCAGTAAAGGTAAAAGTTTACGAGTATACGATCAGAGGGACAACTGCCTGAGTGATGACATCTCTGTCAATACAAGTGCCTAAGAGATGACCTTCCGACCAATCTCAATAATAGTAATGTTTCTCACATCAACATATTGATTCATCGTGGAGGAGCACACCTGATGTAGTTTTGTTTGTCGATTAGCTTACACAGTGAACGAATGGTGTCTCAATTGTTGCCAACAATTTCCAGCCCTAATGGACACACTCTTGGGAAAGAATCCGTAGTGCAAAACAAACTTTTGGAGCTATCAGAAGGAACATATTATGTTCACACCACTCTTTGCTCGAGTTTACTCCTTTTCGTAGGGTTCAGCCTTCCATTTACTCTTAGAAAGTTAACGATTAAAGCATCATTACTCGTCACCAGTAACAGTATTGCAAAGGAATGCTCAATGAGCGACCTGATGACGTTCAAGCTATACTGCAATAATAGTCTCGCCGTTGGTTTCTGTTATTTCGAATTAGAGCTTTCAGAACTTTTACACCAGACTTTTGAACCTAGCCTGTTGAATGACAATTTCGCATTCTTGTTGTATGGTAATCAGTCTCTTGTATCAGCAGTCGGGACTTCCTTAATGTGGAAAATAATTCATGCCAGAACGGTCTTTGTTGGAACAAGAATATCTTTTTCTGACGTATTTTTACCAAACGCACTCACTCCATACACAGTTCAAATGTTTCGAGTTACCTCCTCGGATTTCAGCTCCTCTATTATACCAACAGTAAATACTGTGTTGCAGACGTTACACCTTTTTCCACTTGCGACCCATTTTTACAACGCTTTACCGTAGTTCATGATTTTCATGTATGCAGAATCCAATGTTTAGCGTCGCGCCGCGTTCACCTAGGCCTTTCATTTACTCTTAAAAAGTTAAATCATCATTTTATGGGGACATTTTTAAAAATTAGTTTTTGATATTTCTTATAAGAGCACGAAATGTGCAAGTTATTCTAGGGTAAGGAAGATTTCTTGGCTTACGAAGGAGGGTAATGGCCAATTAAGACCAAAGGAAAACGACTTATACGCTGGTGAGTCAGACAAACATCACTCTACAACAATCTTACTGCGACATTAAACTTGATCTGTGATAATGTGTTTTGAGATTTTATTTAGACGTTCAGGAAAACAGAGATGAATGTGTGGAAGGAGATCATGTTGGCACAAAATTTTCACAAACACGACAAATCTTTGCAATGACAAAACTCAAAAAGGGAGAAACTTAAAAAATCGGAGGCGATAACAAACAATATGATTACCCTAACGATGAAGTATGTAACTATTAATATGCACATGACAACAACCACTGACATTCAGTCGTCTTACTTAATTTCTGTTGTGTTTTGATTGAGTTACCGTTCAAAGGTGAGGAATATGGTGCGGTCGGTACTTTAGAAAATAAACGATCTGGCAAAGCGATAAGAAATGTAATAGTGGCAAGAAGGTAATACTGGAATTAAGGAATGGAATAAGCGTAGAACAAGGAGGGAAAAAATATTTTAAAATAAAGACAAAGAGGAAAAACCACAGATGATTGCATGAATCATTGGTGACGGTTTTATTATTTATCGATATATAATTTCTTATTTGCTTCGTGGAAGATAACTGGCCCACTGTGAGAATGTAACTAAGTACCCTTTGTTGTTCCTAAGGGACGGCAGGGATAGAGCTAAATGGGAACAGCACTGACCAACTAACACAATGTCTAGACTAACCATTAAATGAACATTGACGTAAGTAGTGGTGGTTAGTGTTTAACGTCCCGTCGACAACGAGGACATTACAGACGGAGCGCCAGCTCGGGTAAGGGAAGGATTGGGAAGGAAATTGGCCGTGCCCTTTCAAAGGAACGATCCCGGCATTTGCCTGAAACGATTTAGGGAAATCACGGAAAACCTAAATCACGATGGCCGGAGACGGGATTGAACCGTCGTCCTCCCGAATGCGAGTCCAGTGTGCTAACCACTGCGCCACCTCGCTCGGTTTGACGTAAGTGTGTAAACACAAATTCAGTATTAAATAAAAAGAAAAAATGATGTGAAGGTACCAGCGACTCTAAAGAAAATTGCCTCCTTATTAATTTTTTAACTTCATAGTTCAATTACTGTAGTTAAAATGGAAACTCAAAGGGCTGGAAATTTTTTTGTGAAATTTTAAACGTTAATATCATTATGTAACACTTTGGAAAGTAATCAACGGAGTTTAAAAGTATATTTTGATTGTTGTTAAATTAGGATAAGTTGTACGACGTATCTCGTTTCCAGAACTGTACAGAGTCGCAAGTGTGGAGGGCGAACAAGCCTCCGATTCAGCGAGGAAGCGAGGAGAGGCTGGTTGATGTGTCATGGCGGCTGTCATCTAATCTAATCTATTAACAACCGGTCCTGATGCACGTATATTTTCGTAGTCGCGTGGGGGATGAAAAGCAAAACAAAAGGACGGAGGTGCGTCTGGTGTATGGTCTCAAGAGCGTCCAAGAGCAGAGAACTGTAGAACGGCGACGTGGCTGGCAGGTCAAAACACGGAATGTGATTAAATCCAGATGCAGAAACTGTTCACGTTTACACTGGCTACCTCTTGTTCTAACAGACACAATACTACTCTTTATGTTAGCTCTCTGTACAGTAGGAAATGAACATATCACTACAGCCCGATTTATACAGAGAGACTACAGTAAACTGATGAATAGGTATATCTCTTTTTCTTGTGGAAAATATATAGCATAGTCAGCCTGCAAAATATAGCAGCACTGTGCTACAAGGCAATTGTTTGATTGCCGTCTCTCCTAGGGAGAGCACCCAGATGTTATCAACCATGGTAAAGGCAGTGAACTGCAAATCCACTTAAAACTAAACCCACGGATAGCAAAGAACAACCTTTTCTTGCTACTCCACAAATGAAATGTATTCTGGTCTCGTTGGAGCCATTAGCACATCACTCTTGCTGTATAGGTATAGTCGAGTCGACAATCTCAGAATGACCAACATAGTACGTCGACGTTTTGAAGGAACTGCAAACAGGTTATTCCTTAATCACAGTCACATGTTTGCCTCAAGACTATACAGAGGACAAGAGGAGCCGCTGTCCCGTCATCATTTGGACAGTTGGTGCCACCACATTGATAGACTCACTGAAACCATTTTCCAGTGATTCCTGACCTGAGAGGAAGGTGGTCTTCCTGGTGTCCCCAGTCAGAGGTGAATCTGTCAGATGTACCAGATAGAGTCTAGGAACCACGACCGCATGCACGCCCAGCGAGCTAAGCACTTGCCTTTCTCCAGAATATTCGTGTGACAATTCACGCACACAACTCTCTTGTGACAACGTGAACGCCTCACATTTGTGTGATGATACATAAATATTTCAGTCACAGATGAGGTTAACATTACAGTGTAGTACTAAGAGTTCTGTTTGAGCAGACTTTTATTTATATATCTTAATTATGTCCTTTAGTCAGATGATATATGTATACTTAAGTTATCTGTTTTAGCACTTTCATACGCTGTGTACTCTTTGATTTACGGTAGGTAACCACTTGCACGTATTGTTTTTGGAGTAAGCTTTATGGACGACCAATGAGAGCATAGTTTCTTTCCCTTTTATTCTTGCACTAACTACCCCACTAGGGGTTATTAGGTGATCTCAGGTCAATCATATGATATTTATATAAGAACAATATTTCGTGCCTAGTGCCTGCTTATCTTTTCTGTTGCAAATGTCACAGCAAAGTAAATTTACACATTGTAATTCCATATTCCTTCTTCTTAGATTTTGGTGTTTCATTAATTTTAGATGTTGTTGTTTTGTTGTATGTAAGTTTTAATACACAAAACTCACACATATTGAACATGTGTAACTCTAGGAGTACCGTTTGTTATTGCCTAAAATATGTTTTTCTTTTCGAACCATAATTCTGACAATACGCTATTCATATTTACAATTAAAAATACCTCTTCTAGTTTAAAATCACCAGTTTAATATGATAATATTATGTTGAATGCTATGCTGTTCTTTATTACCATCGCATTTGCTTGGTATACAATTAGTATCCTTCGACTGTTTAAAACCCTAATTTAGTAATAGTTGATACACACAATATGTTAACTCACTGATTTGTCTCTCCCCAAGATTTTCTTTTTTTAGAGGTGGCTGCACTAAGTTGTTTAGGGAACCCAAAATTATGTTTTTACTGTTTAAATTATCATCGATAAGGACGCCTCAGTATTTAATATTTCGAACCCAGTCATCCTTTCGTCATCGTATGTTTCACTTATCGTTCATGTACTACTTCTAGATGTGCACAACCTAATATGTTATACCTTTATGAAGTAGCTTGCAAGAAACCATCCGGTAACACTTTTAAGAACAGTTTTTTACCATTTCTTATGCTGCTGCATGTATGTTGGGTTTGCTGACAACACTTGTGTCATTCGTAAAAACGACTAATTCTGCCGGCCGTTGTGGTCTAGCTGTTCTAGGCACTTTAGTCAGGAACCGCGAGGCTACTTCGGTCGCAGGTTCGAATCCTGCCTCGGACATGGATGTGTGTCATGTCCTTAGGTTAGTTAGGTTTAAGTACATCTATGTCTATGGGACTGATGACCTCAGATGTTAAGTCCCATAGTGCTTAGTGACATTTTTTGATCTAATTCTGCTTGTTGCGTGTTAGACAAGAGGTGGTTTACATATCACATCCCGGCAAGAAAAGTGACACAAGTCGAGAAACGGTAATTTTTAGTATATGTCGCTATAAAATACGTGTGAAGTGTCCCAACGTGCACGGAAATCTTCACATCCCTATCTCACAATTTGTCCACTTGAAAAACAGTTGCTTCAGTCTCGTTGTATGCTACTTCATGATTCACCATGGCTAGGTCAGTGTCATTTCAGCATTGTTACAAACAGGTGTGCAAAGTTCATTCAATAAAAGCGACACATTGTGAGTTGTGACACTTTCCATGAATCGGGTAAGGTGAATGGATTTTTTAATATTATTGATTATTACAATATTTGTATTTACACAGTGTCTGTTGTTCTACATTACAATATCCCTCAACATACAGCCACGTCTGAAGGAACAGACACTGCTTTGATGAATGCTCGCCGGTAGGTCAGTCGGGGAGTGAGTCTGGCTCAGTCTCTCGGCTTCTGCTTGCTACTCTGTCTCTCGGCCGAATTTGTGAGCCAGTTAGTATCTGTCTGTCATGTGGAGTGCTAGTATGCCTCTCGTTCGGATCAACCTTTAAAGCCGGCCAAATGAGAGTATTTCTACTCCGCCAGTAAGAGAACTCAGCGAATGGTCACCCGATCGGGACTTAGTTCCTGCATCTGAGTCTGCTCGTTAGGCCGCCAGTCTGCTCGAGTTTGCTCAGGCAATGGTCATTGGCGGTTGGATCGATCGGTTGGTCGGTCGCGCACTGGGACACAAGACGACTTGTCCGTCTTGAGCGTCGGCGCATGTGAAGTCGCCACGTGAGCCCAGTTGGCCGTGCCGTATAGCGAGGGGTAGTGGCTTCGCGGTCGACACGAGAGCAACAGGAGTCAACCCACGACATCAGTCTGGCCGGTGCGAGCTGCGACGCCGCGAGACGGGAGATAGGCGCGCCTTCCTGCGTCCGTTGAAGCGGCTGGCAGAGGATGTTTCGGGAGAGCGATTAGGGGGTGCTGCGCCAGGTCTTCTCGAGAAATAGCAGTTTATTCGAAATTAAGTGATTGGTGAAATGTTGTGTGATTTACTCTTGTGAATTTTACTTGTTTTCTTGGTTAGTCTCTCGTCTCCACCTTTCTCGTCTATCTCTCGTCCGCATTTGTTAGGCAGTTAGTATCTGTCTATCGTTTGGAGCCGCCTCTGTCATGTTTGTCGGATTCGGTGTGTTAACGAATTTGTTGCTTGGAGTGTAACGGCCTAATTCCTGAAATACATTTTGATCTTGCCTATCATCTTGAGAGGCGGTATCTGTGTATTGTTGAGCATGTTAACTATTTTGGCCCACCTTGTATAATTTTACATAAGATTGCATTTCATGGGCTCTTATTTAAATGGTTATTTTAGTATATAAAGTTGCCGCCCTTCCACCGTAAGACTTTTCTTAAAAGTTAAAATGAAGTTGCACTTTTAGTGGCAAAGTTAATAGTTTAATTTTATTTTTTAGTTCCATTTCCATACCCCCTACGGAGTGCATAGTTTGTGTGCTTGTGTGAATTGTTAAAACTTTAGTTTAAAGTAATCTGGTGTGTTGCAGATTTGCACCAGTACAGTCTTTCAGAGGTTGTTGTGAGCGGTCGTAACTACGGCCGTGTCAAAAGGGAGCGGCAAGGTTCTCAGCCCGAAAGCTCATACAGTCAAAAATTTGTTTCTTTCTGCCTCTGAATAAATTGTAACTTGATATTTAGAGGGTGCTTTCTGATTATAATTTTAAATCTGTTTCATTTTAAAAAATGCTTTAGCCACCATTAAAGTGAATAAGTTACCATTTGTTAAAAAGGAATTTGCTTATGATTTCATCAGTTACTCCCTGGCAACTACTTCCTCGAGCACATAGTGTGATTAAATGTATTAATGTTCTTGATGAATCGCTAGTAAATAAAATAAATTCTTAAGTATATCCTTTGAAAATATCACGTGGTTCAATCATTTATTCCAGAACACCTCGGGTTATCCAAAAGAATATTCTGATTCACACAGTTATGTGTGTTAGATAGGTCCAGAAAAAAAACCACCTGGTACTATTTAATGCTTGTAAAATTTCTTCTGAAATTGAAACTGTTTTTTTTTTTTTTTGAAGGGTTGCTAAGGTGGCGGACTATTACAGAATACATTACTTTCTCAAACATTTTGGGGAATTATATCAGTAGTGAGGAGGGTCAACAGTCATGGAGAACCCTTCTATCATCTTTCTGACGGAGGAGTTTAACAACTGTAAGTAGGCTGTTTAGGTTCCTATATTGGTAACGCCACGTAGCGCTCTGTATGAAAATCACTGGCTGTGCTGTGTGCGCTCTGTGGCTGGGTGGCATTGTTGTTGGCTATTGTAGTGTTTGACAGTTGGCTGTTAACAGCGCGTAGCATTGCGCAGTTGGAGGTGAGCCGCCAGCAGTGGTGGATGTGATGAGAGAGATGGCGGAGTTTTGAGAGTGGATGATCTGGACGTGTTTCCATCAGGGTCAGTAAATTTGTAAGACTGGATGTCAGGAACTGCTGTATATATTATATTTTGTAACACTATTAAGGTAAATACATTGTTTGTTCTCTATCATAATCTTTCATTTGCTAACTAAACGTATCAGTAGTTAGTGCCTTCAGTAGTTTGAATCTTTTATTTAGCTGGCAGTAGTGGCGCTCGATGTATTGCAGTAGTTCGAGTAACGAAGATTTTGTGAGGTAAGTGATTGATGAAAGACAGTGAGTGATGCATTGCATATTCAATGAAAGACAGCGGCTATTATATGAGAATACATTTTTAACGCTCTGTAAGGTACAGACGAGCTTTTGTTTTTGAAGTAATATATAATGTTCTTAGTTTCATAAGAGAAATGGGTGAGGCATCCATACGACTCAATTTCATGTGAGCTCCTTTTTAAAAACACTGCATTGATTTTAGCCTTAAAACGCATGCAACCTCATCATTTACAGCCCTTCCATTTAAACCAACGGTAATATTATTCTGTTCTGTGACTTTGTCCTGTTTCTCGTTTCACTAAATTCCATATAGGCCTAAATATAGTGTCGGAATTACTGACTTCTGATAGAATGTACATGTACTTGATTTTTAAGTAGCGTAATTTTCTAAATTCTCAATAGTTTTTGTTGTGAGTAACTACTGCAGGATCTGTACCATTTGTGCCAAAGGCTACATTTACCTTTCCATTTCTTTTCGCTCTAATTCCTCTAGTGATCCTCCTTTTAGTCAGACCATACAGCTAATTGGTTTTCTCCCTATTCCTGTTCAGTATTTTCTTATTGTACGTGATCTATCCATCGAATAGTCGTTACTGTTTTGTAGCAACACTTATCAAAATCTTCTGTTGTCTTCTTGTCTGAACTGTTTATCATCCATGTTTCATTTACATACGAAGCTGAACTCCTATCAGAAAATTTTCCTCTTAAGTCTACAGGATGCTCAAGAAAAGTATCGAGTTATTTGACTGGCTGTAGTTCTCACTGAAACAAAGAAAATCAGTGCAATAAACATGGGTCCATAAACACATACTTTCTAAGGTAATCACGTGTTTATAGGACGGGCTGCACGACGCGAGTTGCGGATGTTAGCACAGTCATTGCATTGACACTGTGACAGATGTGTCGGCAGGGTCTTGTGATGTCTTACTCGTTGTACTGTACCTACCATTAGGTGGCGTGCAATCACTTGGGTGGCTCGAGTAGTGTTGTAGGCTACGGTAGTTTTCGTCATGTTTGTGTGCCTTATTGCACAGTACTGTCAAAAGTAGGAATGTATCATGGTGTCCTACCTTTTTCCAACCACGGATTCATTTATGTGCTTACTGTTATTGCGCTGTTTGTATCTACAAATGGTGTAGTACATTCACATTTTCTCTCTTTCACCACTGGTTACCAATGGAAGCTAGGTACTCGACAAGCGAAATGGCGGATGCGATATTGTGCTATGGTTCAGAGAATGGACGCAGCGTGCGAGTCAATACCTTGTGTGCTGAGAAATATCCACAGCGCATAGTGCCCTCTGATAAGCTGTTCGGCAAATTTTTCCACCGTTTGAGGGACATAGGTACCCTTGCACCCCAGAAAACTGGCAGTGGAAGGCTCCATACAGTCCACACACCTGTCATGGAGGAGGGTGTCCAACGTTCGGTGGAAGAAATCGCTGGGAAGAGTATGCTACTGTTAGCAGTAGCAGAAGGCATGTCTGACTCTCTTATCTGGGGGTTAATTCATGAACAATTGCTATACCCATATCATTTACAGCGAGTTCAGGCTACAGGATCACCGCGGCAGACGGTGATTATATCAGTAGCTGTTGCAGAACTGTGCGACAGATTCATTGTTCACATTCAAGGTTTATTTATCGATGCGGCGGGTTTCAAAAAGATGGTGGTGAGAATTTCCACAACCATCATGTATGGGCCGATGTAAAACCAGAGGTAATTTAGGAAAAAAGACCATGCACGCCGGCTCTCAATCAACGTATGGGCAGGCGTACTTGGCTGTAGATTAATAGGGCCATATGTGCTGCTACAAAGGTTAACAGGGGCACATTATCTGGACTTTATCATTAACGTGTTACTACCTTGCTGGAGACTGTGCCTTTGCTTTAACGAATAACAAATGTGGTTCAAGCTCGATGGCACACTTTCTTCACAATGTGTACTAACATCTGATGCAAACGTTTCAGGATTTCTGGATTAGACGTAGGTGGAGGTAGGGGGTAGGAAGGGGGGGAAAGAGCACACCTTGACCTGCTCTTTCCCCGGACCTTAATCCCCTAGACTTTTGGTTAAGGGGACAATGGAAGGAAGGAACTGGTCTACGCCAAGCCAATCGCGATGTGCGGACAATACAGGTTCACGTCTTTAATGCGTGCCAGCAGCTACAACAACAATCGGATATACTTCAAATGGTATGTCATCCCTTACGCCGGACGGCAGATGGATGCGTTGTCACGAATGGACGTCACGTTGAACATCTCCTGTAAACATGTATTTATCGCAGAAAGTATGCATGGGCCCGTGTTAAGTGGACTTATTTCAGAAAGTATACATATCCGAACCCATGTTTATTGGACCTATTTTTCTTGTTTCGATGAGTACTATCCCCTCCCAAAATAATCGACACTGTGTCTGGAACACCCTGTGCATTCGATGTTAACAAGTTTCTCTTCTTCAGAACGATTTTATTACTGTTACCACTAAACATTTTATATCCTCTCTACTTCGGCGATCATCCCTTGTTTTACTGCCTAAGTAGCAAAACTCATCTACTAATTTTAGTGTGTCGTTTTTAATCTAACTCAGCATCGCTTGATTTAATTCCAGTACATTCCATTTTCCTTGCTTTTTTCCTGTGAATGTTTCTCTTCTATGTACCTTTCAAGGTACTGTCAATTCCGTTCAACTGCTATTCGAAGTCGTTTGCTGTCTCTGACCAAATTACAGTGTTATGGCGAGACCTCAAAGCTTATTTTCCCCTGAAGATTATATCCTTCTTCATATTTTTCTCTGATTTCCTTTATTGGTTCCTCAATAAACAAACTGAAATAAGTCGGGGATGGGATGGAACATAATCTTTCTCCTTTATAACAACCCCCCCCCCCCCTCCAATTCCATGCCCTTCAAGTCTTGTAACTGACGTCTGATTTTTGTAGAGGTTGTATATAAACCTTCCATCCCAGAATTTTACCTCTACTACCTCAAAGAGCGTACAACAGTTGAGATTGTCAAACGTTTTCTCCAAATGTACAAAATCTATAAATGTAGGTTTCTCTTTCCGTCGGCCTATCTTCTGAGATAAGTTGTAGGATCAGTATTGCCACATGTGTCACTACAGTTCTCCGGAATTCAAACTGATACTTCCAAGTTGGGCTTCTGCTTGTTTTCTGTTCTTTTGTAAATAATTCTTTTTTGTATTTTACAGCCATGGCTTTTCGAACTTATAGTTAGATAATATTCATACCTGCTTTCCTTGGAATTGGAATTATTACTTTCTTCTTCAATTCTGTCCCTTGTCTCAGTGTCTCATAGATCTTGCACATGGGGTGGATATTTTAATTTTATTTTTTTATTTTTTGTTTAATTGTGGGCTATTCCAAGGATTCCAGTAGTTCTGTGTGTGTTTCATCTACTCCACGGGCCTTCTTTCGACATCGGTTATTCAGTGCACAGCGAGGTCGTGCTGATTTACGTTACAAGAACAGACCAGTCAATAAATCAGACTGCTGAACCAGCAACAACTGAAAAGGCTTCGCCCCTCTTCAGGAACCACACATTTGTCTGGTCTCTCAACAGATATCCCTCCGTTGTGGTTGCACCTACGGTCTGACTATGTGTATCGTTGAGGAATGCGAGCCATCCTATCACAGCGTGGTACATGGTTCGTAAGGTGATAGCTAACATACAGTATTAGTTGTAACCGTATATAGATCTCAGCTGAAAAATTTGGAGTTGTTTATGAAGCGTATGGGTTTCTCGTGGGAATAGTAAGGAACAATATGCCTCATAAACAACTCAAAATTTTCCTACTGGAGATCTATATACAGCTACAGTTAAAAGCGAAATATTCATTTCTATTCACTGACTAGCTCACACTAGTATGTGTTGATTAATGCTAAGTCTACATGTTTCTACGTTTTAGAGCTTGTGTTCTTTCTTAATATATTTTTCCCGCAGGTGCAGGATGTCTATCTTTCCAGAGCACCTTAAATTTTCTGAACAGTCAGGAAATTCTTCTATATTAGTAATCGGACCTCTAGTATTCAAATGAAATAAGTGAATAATACCTCTTCTTGCATTCTTGCTCATTTATTGGGGTTCTTATGTTATTTTAATATCTTTCACAAAGAGGTGACTGAATGCCTGCTCTGACTTAAAAACCGGTATCTCTCTGACGTCAGTAACCACAGATATATTTTTCTTTGTGTGATGATGGTCTCCTACATTTTCCAAATATATTCATTCATCCTATATTTCCTTCTCTTACTCAGGTGTAGGTCACGTCCATCTTTCAGGTTTTCAGCAGGCACTGCACTCATTCGAAATTTCGTTTCAGTCAGTAGCAACCTGTTCAACTCTGTGTTCACATGCGTCCCAACAGTATTAACCCAGGGCTGGACGTGGCAGTTTAATACCTCCACAAAACACACACTTGAAAATGTAGTTGTTGCTCATGATCCAACCACGTCACCCCTAATGTTCCAGTTTCCGCCATTAGCCAGTCTTTTCTCTGCTCCACCTACTATGTTCATTTGATGCTCTTGTTAAAATCATTACACAAAATCCCGGCACCTGTCGCTAGGCTAAGTTTCCAGTCCTCATGGTCTTCCTTTCGTTCAAATCTAGTTCATATTTCGCGTAATCTAATTCAGTCTGAAGGACACAAATCTTTGCTTCCTGTTAGGCGATTTTCTCGTCATTATCGCGGAGCTTATAGGTCCATGGAAGAGTGTCGTTGAGTTCTTAATTCAGTCCCCAACTATAGTCAGTCCAATGGACCTCCACTCACAATATTCACAGGCTACTTTCTGTCTAACTAACGTACAGTAACATGCACACTTTTCTTGCATTGCAACGCATATTAAACATTTAATAATAAGTCTACAGCACTTAACACAGTTTACGGTTCATGACTGTTAATTTCGAGCCACTAGACTTAGGCCTACACGTTAGCTGTTCAGGCGAGAATGTAACGTTAAAAGATAGTTATTTTTGTTTAAAACAAGATTTCAGTACCCAATTCACTTCCTTAACTGCGGTAGGTGACGATTATCTTTTTCGCCATGAAATGGAACTTTCAGTCACCACGTACCACCAGTATTACCTGATATTTGACAATGTTTACTATTAGAGATGTACGCCACACCACGGGTGATGCTAGTGTGCGTGATAATTCAAATACGGATCTTGAAATTACGAAATCTTCAATAAACCAGACGAAGGAGATATACAAGTTGATTTATCTGTGATCACGATTGCTGTTATTATTCTATTCGTAAGTAATGTTAATTATGAACTGATTGGATGCATAATCAATCCCGCATATTTATGAAGAAGTTTTCATCTTGTCAGCCATATTTATGTATTCCATGTCGTTTGCACATGAAAAGAGAAGTCTTCATGTTGTTGTGGTGGTCTTCAGTCCTGAGACTGGTTTGATGCAGCTCTCCATGCTCCTCTATCCTGTGCAAGCCTCTTCATCTCCCAGTACCCACTGCAACCTACATCCTTCTGAATCTGCGTAGTGTAGTCATCTCTTGGTCTCCCTCTACGATTTTTACCCACCACGCTGCCCTCCAATACTAAATTGGTGATCACTTTATGCCTCAGAACATGTCCTATCAACCGATCCCTTCTTCTGGTCAAGTTGTGCCACAAACTTCTCTTCTCCCCAATCCTATTCAATACTTCCTCATTAGTTATGTGATCTACCAATCTAATCTTCAGCATTCTTCTGTAGCACCACATTTCGAAAGCTCCTATTCTCTTCTTGTGCAAAATATTTATCGTCCATGTTTCACTTCCATACATGGCTACACTCCATACAAATACTTTCATAAATGTCTTCCTGACACTTAAATCTATACTCGATGTTAACAAATTTCTCTTCTTCAGAAACGCTTTCCTTGCCATTGACAGTCTACATTTTATATCCTCTCTGCTTAGACCATCATCAGTTATTTTGCTTCCCAAATAGCAAACGTCCTTTCCTACTTTAAGTGTCTCATTTCCTAATCTAATACCCTACACATCACACGACTTAATTCGACAACATTCCATTATCCTTGTTTTGATTTTGTTGACGTTCATCTTATATCCTCCTTTCAAGACACTGTCCATTCCGTTCAACTGCTCTTCCAAATCCTTTGCTGTGTCTGACAGAATTACAATTTCATCGGCGAACCTAAAATTTTTTATTTCTTCTCCATGAATTTTAATACCTACTACGAACTTTTGTTTCGTTTCCTTTACTACTTGCTTAATATACAGATTGAATAGCATCGGGGAGAGGCTACAATCCTGTCTCACTCCCTTCCCAACCTCTCCTTCCCTATCATGTACCTCGACTCTTATAACTACCATCTGCTTTCTTTACGAATTGTAAATAGCCTCTCGCTCCCTGTATTTTACCCCTGCCACCTTCAGAATTTGAAAAAGAGTATTCCAGTCAACATTGTCAAAAGCTTTCTCTAAGTCTACAAAAGCTATTAACGTAGGTTTGCCTTTCCTTAATCTTTCTTCTAAGATAAGTCGTTGGGTCAGTATTGCCTCACGTGTTCCAACATTTCTGCGGAATCCAAACTGATCTTCCCCGAGGTCGGCTTCTACCAGTTTTTCCATTCCTCTGTAAAGAATTCGCGTTAGTATTTTGCAGCTGTGACTTATTATCCTGATAGTTCGGTAATTTTCACATCTGTCAACACCTGCTTTCTTTGGGATTGGAATTATTATATTTTTCTTGAAGTCTGAGGGAGTTTCGCCTGTCTCATACATCTTGCTCACCAGGTGGTAGAGTTTTGTCACGAATGGCTCTGCCAAGGCCGTCAGTAGTTGTAATGGAACGTTGTCTACTGCCGGGGCCTTGTTTCGACTCAGGTCTTTCAGTGCTCTGTCAAACAGTATCATATCTCAAATTTCATCTTCATCTACCTCCTCTTCCATTTCCATAATATTGTCCTCAAGAACATCGTCCCTTTATAGACCCTCTATATACTCCTTCTACCTTTCTGCTTTCCCTTCTTTGCTTAGAACTGGGTTTCCATCCTAGCTCTTGATGTTCATACAAGTGGTTCTCTTTTCTCCAAAGGTCTCTCTAATTTTCCTGTAGGCAGTATCTGTCTTACCCCTCATGAGATAAGCCTCTACATCCTTACATTTGTCCCTGCTTAGCCATTTTGCACTTCCTGTCGATCTCATTTTTGAGACGTTTGTATTCCTTTTTGCCTGCTTCACTTGCTGCTTTTTGCATTTTCTCCTTTCATTAATTAAATTCAGTATTTCTTCTGTTACCCAAAGATTTCTATTAGCCCTCGTCTTTTTACCTACTTGATCCTCTGCTGCCTTTACTATTTCATTACTCAAAGCTACCCATCCTTCTTCTACTCTATTTCTTTTCCCCGTTCCTGTCAATTGTTCCCTTATGCTCTCCCTGAAACTCTGTACAACCTCTGGTTCTTTCAGTTTATCTAGGTCCCATCTCCTTAAGTTCCCACCTTTTTGCAGTTTCTTCAGTTTGAATCTACAGTTCATAACCAGTAGATTGTGGTCAGAGACCACATCTGCTCCTGGAAGTTCCTTACAATTTAAAATCTGGTTCCTAAATCTCTATCTTACCATTATATAATCTATCTGAAACCTTTTAGTATCTCCAGAGTTCTTCCATGTATACAACCTTCCTTCATGATTCTTGAACCAAGTGTTAGCTATGATTAAGTTATGCTCTGTGCAAAATTCTAACAGGCGGCTTCCTCTTTCATTTCTTAGCCCCAATCCATATTCACCTACTACGTTTCCTTCTCTCCCTTGTCCTACTGACGAATTCCAGTCACCCATGACTATTAAATTTTCGTCTCCCTTCACTACCTGAATAATTTCTTTTATCTCAAAATTCATTTCACCAATTTCTTCATCATCTGCAGAGCTAGTTGACATGTAAACTTGTACTACTGTAGTAGGCGTGGGCTTCGTGTTTATCGTGGCCACAATGATGCGTTCACTATGCTGTTTGTAGTAGCTTACCCGCATTCCTATTTTCCTATTCATTATTAAACCTACTCCTGCATTACCCCTATTTGATTTTGTATTTATAACTCTGTATTCACCTAACCAAAAGTCATGTTCCTCCTGCAACCAACTTCACTAATTCCCACTACATGTAACTTTAACCTATCCATTTCCCTTTTTAAATTTTCTAATCTACCTGTCCGATTAAGGGATCTGACATTCGACGCTCCGTTCCCTAGAGCGCCAGTTTTCTTTCTCCTGATAACGATGTCCTCTTGAGTAGTCCCCGCCCGGAGATGCAACTGGGGGACTATTTTACCTCGGGAATATTTTACCCAAGAGAACGCCATCATCATTTAATCATACAGTAAAGCTGCATGCCCTTGCGAATATTTACGGCTGTAGTTTCCCCTTGCTTTCAGAGGTTCGCAGTACCAAAACAGCAAGGTCGTTTTGGTTAGTGTTACAGGGCCAGATCAGTCAATCATCCAGACTGTTGTCCCTGAAGCTACTGAAAAGAAGTCTTCATAGTCAACATTAATCTATGTACCACTTTCTTTGTAATTCCTACTGAATGCACACTGATACATTTGCGGAATCTATTGAAAATTCCTCATGCAGGCTATGTCTGGAGAAATGTTAAAGTGTATTGTCTGCTGACATGATGAAAATTAGCCGAACAACTTAATTTGTTACTGTACGCTTACGTTGAAACCAGATGTAAAATGATCTTATCTTGAGCTCTTTTGACTTTGAATCAAACAGTATCTTGTGTCAATGTACGAGTAGTAATTCACGAGCATCGCGCAAGAGTTGAAATATTATTATACAATAAGCCGCTAAAGAAACAGAATTAACTGATTATTTTACGACACACAACAATGAGCTAAACGACTCAAAATGCTGAGAAGTATAGAGGTTGTATCAAACTGCAAGTAGTTTTTAAGATAACTGTAAAGGTATGTAAATAAGATGGTGTGAGAAAAAATTTAAGAAAAACTAATTAAATTGCTTGATGCTACACAGTAATCGGTTGCATGGTATACTCTACAAAAAATTGAATACTGTATTGAATAGTGACCAAAAGCAGTGATACGAGCAAATCATTGTACACTCCTGGAAATGGAAAAAAGAACACATTGACACCGGTGTGTCAGACCCACCATACTTGCTCCGGACACTGCGAGAGGGCTGTACAAGCAATGATCACACGCACGGCACAGCGGACACACCAGGAACCGCGGTGTTGGCCGTCGAATGGCGCTAGCTGCGCAGCATTTGTGCAACGACGCCGTCAGTGTCAGCCAGTTTGCCGTGGCATACGGAGCTCCATCGCAGTCCTTAACACTGGAAGCATGCCGCAACAGCGTGGACGTGAACCGTATGTGCAGTTGAAGGACTTTGAGCGAGGGCGTATAGTGGGCATGCGGGAGGCCGGGTGGACGTACCGTCGAATTGCTCAACATGTGGGCGTGAGGTCTCCACAGGACATCGATGTTGTCGCCAGTGGTCGGCGGAAGGTTCACTTGCCCGTCAACCTGGGACCGGACCGAACCGACGCACGGATGCACGCCAAGACCGTAGGATCCTACGCAGTGCCGTAGGGGACCGCACCGCCACTTCCCAGCAAATTAGGGACACTGTTGCTCCTGGGGTATCGGCGAGCACCATTCGCAACCGTCTCCATGAAGCTGGACTACGGCCCCGCACACCGTTAGGGCGTCTTCCGCTCACCCCTCAACATCGTGCAGCCCGCCTCCAGTGGTGTCGCGACAGGCGTGAATGGAGGGACGAATGGAGACGTGTCGTCTTCAGCGATAAGAGTCGCTTCTGCCTTGGTGCCAATGATGGTCGTATGCGTGTTTGGCGCCGTGCAGGTGAGCGCCACAATCAGGACTGCATACGACCGAGGCACACAGGGCCAACACCCGGCATCATGGTGTGGGGAGCGATCTCCTACACTGGCCGTACACCTCTGGTGATCGTCGAGGGGACACTGAATAGTGCACGGTACATCCAAACCGTCATCGAACACATCGTTCTACCATTCCTAGACCGGCAAGGGAACTTGCTGTTCCAACAGGACAATGCACGTCCGCATGTATCCAGTGCCACCCCACGTGCTCTACAAGGTGTAAGTCAACTACCCTGGCCAGCAAGATCTCCGGATCTGTCCCCCATTGAGCATGTTTGGGACTGGATGAAGTGTCGTCTCACGCGGTCTGCACATCCAGCACGAACGCTGGTCCAACTGAGGCGCCAGGTGGAAATGGCATGGCAAGCCGTTCCACAGGACTACTTCCAGCATCTCTACGATCGTCTCCATGGGAGAATAGCAGCCTGCATTGCTGCGAAAGGTGGATATACACTGTACTTGTGCCGACATTGTGCATGCTCTGTTGCCTGTGTCTATGTGCCTGTGGTTCTGTCAGTGTGATCATGTGATGTATCTGACCCCAGGAATTTGTCAATAAAGTTTCCCCTTCCTGGGACAATGAATTCACGGTTTCTTATTTCAATTTCCAGGAGTGTATGTGTGGTGTTCCTTCAGTTCTTTCATAGAATCCGGTCCAAGCTAAGCATCTATGACGTCTGCTGACAGGCATTGCATAAGGATTACCTAAGTATGATTTGCTTTGGATACTGAATGTCACAAAACAAATTCATCAGTACAGCTACTAGCTAATTTACATCAACATTTTTTTTAATATCTAACTTAAAAGAAGTGATTCTCTCATTTATATCGCTCAAGAGTATGCATATATTTTCAGCAAGTTTAAATTATTTGAATGACGACTGTTTCACTTCCACCTTTATCTGACGAAATCGTTTTATCATGCCTTTGATTCAGTAAGGTTCTTCTCCGTAGAGACTAGAGCCTCTCCATCTAGACACTGTTCCTCTTCGAATGAATAAAGGTCTATCTCTGATAGAGAAAGACGTTATAGAATAGCTATGTTATCTGTTCAGTCTCCTGTATTTAGTGTTTGTAAGAATTCATGTTTTTACAAATTTATCCTCCCCCCATGAACCATGGACCTTGCCGTTGGTGGGGAGGCTTGCGTGCCTCAGCGATACAGATAGCCGTACCGTAGATGCAACCACAACGGAGGGGTATTGTTGAGAGGCCAGACAAACGTGTGGTTCCTGAAGAGGGGCAGCAGCCGTTTCAGTAGTTGCAAGGGCAAAAGTCTGGATGATTGACTGATCTGGCCTTGTAACAATAACCAAAACGGCCTTGCTGTGCTGGTACTGCGAACGGCTGAAAGCAAGGGGAAACTACGGCCGTAATTTCTCCCGAGGGCATGCAGCTTTACTGTATGATTAAATGATGATGGCGTTCTCTTGGGTAAAATATTCCGGAGGTAAAATAGTCCCCCATTCGGATCTCCGGGCGGGTACTACTCAAGAGGATGTCGTTATCAGCAGGAAGAAAAGTGGCGCTCTAGGGAACGGAGCGTCGAATGTCAGATCCCTTAATCGGGCAGGTAGGTTAGAAAATTTAAAAAGGGAAATGGATAGGTTAAAGTTAGATATAGTGGGAATTAGTGAAGTTCGGTGGCAGGAGGAACAAGACTTCTGGTCAGGTGACTACAGAGTTATAAACACAAAATCAAATAGGGGTAATGCAGGAGTCGGTTTAATAATGAATAGGAAAATAGGAATGCGGGTAAGCTACTACAAACAGCATAGTGAACGCATTATTGTGGCCAAGATAGATACGAAGCCCACACCTACTACAGTAGTACAAGTTTATATGCCAACTAGCTCTGCAGATGACGAAGAAATTGAAGAAATGTATGATGAAATAAAAGAAATTATTCAGATAGTAAAGGGTGATGAAAATTTAATAGTCATGGGTGACTGGAATTCAGCAGTAGGAAAAGGGAGAGAAGGAAACGTAGTAGGTGAATATGGATTGGGGCTGAGAAATGAAAGAGGAACCCGCCTGGTAGAATTTTGCACAGAGCACAACTAAATCATAGCTAATACTTGGTTTAAGAATCATGAAAGAAGGTTGTATACATGGAAGAACTCTGGAGATACTAAAAGGTATCAGATAGATTATATAATGGTAAGACAGAGATTTAGGAACCAGGTTTTAAATTGTAAGACATTTCCAGGGGCAGATGTGGACTCTCACCACAATCTATTGGTTATGACCTGTAGATTAAAACTGAAGAAACTGCAATAAGGAGGGAACTTAAGGAGATATGACCTGGATAAACTGAAAGAACCAGAGGTTGTACAGAGTTTCAGGGAGAGCGTAAGGGAACAATTCACAGGAATGGGGAAAACAAATACAGTAGAAGAAGAATGGGTAGCTTTGAGGGATGAAGTAGTGAAGGCAGCAGATAATCAAGTAGGTAAAAAGACCAGGGCTAGTAGAAATCCTTGGGTAACACAAGAAATATTGAATTTAATTGATGAAAGGAGAAAATATAAAAATGCAGTAAATGAAGCAGGTAAAAAGGAATACAAACGTCTCAAAAATGAGATCGACAGGAAGTGCAAAATGGCTAAGCAGGGATGGCTAGAGGACAAATGTAAGGATGTAGAGGCTTATCTCACTAGGGGTAAGATAGATACTGCCGACAGGAATATTAGAGAGACCTTCGGAGAAAAGAGAACCACTTGTATGAACATCAAGAGCTCAGATGGAAACCCAGTTCTAAGCAAAGAAGGGAAAGCAGAAAGGTGGAAGAAGTATATAGAGGGTCTATACAAGGGCGATGTACTTGAGGACAATATTGTGGAAATTGAAAAAGATGTGGATGAAGATGAAATGGGAGATACGATACTGCGTGAAGAGTTTGACAGAGCACTGAAAGACCTGAGCAGAAACAAGGCCCCCGAAGTAGACAACATTCCATTGGAACTACTGACGGCCTTGGGAGAGCCAGTCCTGACAAAACTCTACCATCTGGTGAACAAGATGTATGAAACAGGCGAAAACCCGCAGACGTCAAGAAGAATATAATAATTCCAATCCCAAAGAAAGTAGGTGTTGACAGATGTGAAAATTACCGAACAATCAGTTTAATAAATCACAGCTGCAAAATACTAACACGAATTCTTTACAGACGAGTGGAAAAACTAGTAGAAGCCGACCTCGGGGAAGATCAGTTTGGATTCCGTAGAAATGTTGGAACACGTGAGGCAATACTGACCTTACGACTTATCTTAGAAGAAAGATTAAGGAAAGGCAAACCTACGTTTCTAGCATTCGTAGACGTAGAGAAAGCTTTTGACAATGTTGACTGGAATACTCTCTTCCAAATTCTAAAGGTGGCAGGGGTAAAATACAGGGAGCGAAAGGCTATTTACAATTTGTACAGAAACCAGATGGCAGTTATAAGAGTCGAGGGACATGAAACGGAAGCAGTTGTTGGGAAGGGAGTAAGACAGGGTTGTAGCCTCTCCCCGATGTTATTCAATCTGTATATTGAGCAAGCAGTAAAGGAAACAAAAGAAAAATTTGGGGTAGGCATTAAAATCCATGGAGAAGAAATAAAAACTTTGAGGTTCGCCGATGACATAGTAATTCTGTCAGAGACAGCAAAGGACTTGGAAGAGCAGTTGAATGGAATGGATAGTGTCTTGAAAAGAGGGTATAAGATGAACATCGATGAAAGCAAAACGAGGGTAATGGAATGTAGTCGAATTAAGTCGGGTGATGCACAACTTGACCAGAAGAAGGGATCGGTTGGTAGGACATGTTCTGAGGCATCAAGGGATTACCAATTTAGTATTGGTGGGCAGTGTGGAGGGTAAAAATCGTAGAGGGAGACCAAGAGATGAATACGCTAAGCAGATTCAGAAGGATGTAGTTTGCCGTAGGTACTGGGAGATGAGGAAGCTTGCACAGGATAGAGTAGCATTGACAGCTGCATCAAACCAGTCTCTGGACTGAAGACCACAACAACACAAATTTATTCAGGTATTTGACCACATTGTACTTTGGCCAGATAATAACAATAGGTTTTGTACAAATATGATTATCACTGTTCACATGACTGAATCAGATGTACCATTCTTGAGGAAACTTTGCACCAAAAACGTTTTGGTAAATGTTTGAGCAGACTGTAAATTGCATTTCTCTCGGGAGTCATAACTTTTATTTCATTTATGGGACCGTCTATTGTTAATTGTGATCAACACGCAATATGGTTCATGTTTGAAGACGGTAATTTGTAGCCGCACAAAGTGGCTTCGCTGTTTGAGGCCCCATGTCACGGATTGCGCGGCCCCTCCCACCGGAGGTTAGAGTCCTCCCTCGGGCATGGATGTGTGTGTTGTTCTTAGCATAACTTCATTTAACTAGTTTTTAAGTCTAGGGATCGATGACTACAGCAGTTTGGTCCCTTAGGAATTCACACAAATTTTAACAAAGTAATTTGTACATCATCCGTATCAGTGGGCCTATAGACCTGATCCTACTGGTGTGTGTTATGCTGAATTTAAAATCATCAATTTATTTTCTTCAAAAGTTACATGAAGATTATTTTTTTAGTTATGTGGTGCCGATAAATCAGGAAGTTAAATCGAGCACGTTGAGTCACAGTCATTTGATTTACTATAGACCTATTGCACTAATTTGCACTAGCTCCATTGAAAGTATCACCAGTTTTTAGAGCCCCATGCATCAATAGTCAAAAACGGAGACCTCGTAGGATAACATTCTTGTCCGTTTTTCCATCTGCCAACAACAGTTTTTCTAAGGAGTGGGTTGAAGTATCAAGTAGAAATTTGTATCAAATACAAACGTCTACAGTTGCGTGGGAGTGTACAAAACTTAAGTTTCCAAGTAAATGTTATCAAAAAATACCGCCATTTATGTCATATCTTGATCTTCGCAGACTCACTTATGAAAATGTATAGATGAACATAGATGAACTATCTGTATACATAATTAAATTTATACAGAACCCTTAGAGCGTGAGTCCTACTCGCACCTGTGCGGTTTTTCTTTCAGTAGATTACTGTGAATTATATAGAGGGTGTGTCATAAGTAATGTCGGAAGCGTCTACAGATGAAACTAGAAGATACTAAAAGCATAAAAGTCTGAGTTCACATAGGCTCTAAAATGCCTACCTTAAAAGCTATCAGCACTTGTTCACAGGAGAGATCTGGTGGAGAGTAGTGAAATGAAGAGGTGATACGTACTTTAGAGCTGACGTTTAGTGAGACTTTTTTGCTTATAATACAGTGTAATTTTACTGTCTGTGTTCACGCCATTAATTATGACACACTATGTAGACCTATACTACACCATCGTGACAAAAAAACCTTCAAATATCGCGTCGGATCTCATTGTGCCCGGCGTAGTGCAGCAATTCGACGCGGTATGGACTCTAAAAGTCGTTGGAAATCCTCTGTAGAAATACTGAACAACGGTGCCTCTATAGCCGTCCATAATTGCGAAAGTGTTGCCGGTACAGTAGTCGGTGCACGAACTAACCTCTTAATTATGTCCCATAAATGTTCTATGGGATTTATTCTGGGCTATCTTGGTGGTCAAATAATTCTCTCGAATGGTCTAAACTGTTCTTCAAACCAGTCTCTAACAAATGCCGCCCGGTGACACGGCAGATTGTCTTCCATAAAATTTCCACAGTTGCACTTGCTTTTCACATTATGAGCAGTCTTCTATAACCATTATGAGAATAAATGTAGAGAGAGTTCCCAAAATCTACTCTCTAGCTGCGTGGTACAGCACTCGTCTTCGCATTTGTAGGCTGCTGTAGTTGCAGGTTAACTATTCATTAGGAGCCAGACTAATTTAAGCCCATTTCTTAATGTTTCTTTGATGGAGCTGTAAATTACTGGAATGAAACTCAATAATTAAACCACAAGAATTCCTCTGTAGTCCTACTACTGCAGGTGCATAGTCTGTACATCAGCTCTTGACATTCATTCTCGTGCTTCACTATGACAAAATTCATTCACTGCTAGTATATTATTATCTTTATTATTTCCTGCAAGTTTCAGTCGTCCAGTATCGGTTGGTTAACAACGTGAGTTACGGGCAATTAATTCTATGTTCCGTAGAGCAGTTACCAGAAGTGATAGTCATCGATTTATAGATGACTTACCTAAGATCTAGCGTGGTACGTTTTGGAATGAAAAATAAAGAAGAAAAGCAACCATATGGGCAATCATTCCAGCATCACACCGGTCAGAAAATTAGTCGTCTATCATTCAGCTAATGAGATCACACGCCTACGTTTCTTATTCATTTATTATTGAGTGTATTTTGCGATTATGGAGTGTATTTTGCGATGGTGAGTGCGTGTTCTACTCTGAGGAAAGCTTTTGTGCCTTCTTTGTTTAATCCCAAAAATAAACAGGACCACTTTGGTACTGTATTTCACGTAACCGTTCCTCTTCGAGATGTCCCCAACATTGATTTAAACACTAATATATTGCATTCAATTTTCGTCAGTGTGAAAAATTTATGTGCCCTTGAGTAAAATAAAGGACATGAAAGCGAAGATACGGAAGCATTTAATGACGATACTGAAGTTTATGGAAGGAAACAAGTGACACGTTAAAACTTAGTATAGGTTTTGTCAATGGTGCACAGATGGTGCAGTTGGTAGGACACTGTCCGTGAAAGGTAGGTATCCATATTCAAGTACTGGTGTGGCAAATTATTTTAATTACTCAAAAATAAATATGTGTGAAAGAGACTGCAGAGGTAAATAAATATTGCGCAGAAAAGTGTCGTTGTCTGTCTGGTTATATCTTGGCAAAACCCCTTCCAGCCCATGATGATAAAGCAAATTAAAATACGACAACAGACGATTTATATGAAGGAAAGAGTTATGGTATTTACATTTAGGAAATATAATCATTCCCAAGTAAAACTCAGAAACATTATCATTTTTGGAAATAAAATACTTGCTAACCGTCATTTGTTCCACTGTATATCTCAAGTAACAAGCAGTTATATCTGTCTAAAGCACATTAATTGAACATTAGTAACGAAATGGTATGTACTGCCGTGAGATAGCATAGCGCGGAAGACATTTCCAAAGGATCGGCGATCAGCCCGCTACTCTCATAAGCAGAGAGACAAAGACCGATGAAACCTCGGCTTGTATTTCGTCCATTGGTTTTTAGGAGGCCATTTCACGCAGAGTGCCCATTCGTCGGGAACAGGGATCCAATTTCGCCAGAAGGGGGCGCACGTCGACTCTGTGTGCTTAGAACAGCCACCGGGACTGGAGAGCAGACCCATGTCGGTTGTAGCGTGACAGACGGTCACACTACAGTCTGTTGCCGCACCGGTCTGTAGCTTGCTGGAGTTGACACTATAAAACAGCCAGCACTGTTGGTAGGTCCATCTCTTTCCAGATCAAAGCTGGTAGATAACCTATCACTTTACACTAAATAAAACAACATTAGCACTTTAAACAGTATGTTCTGTAGAGAGCACAAAACAATGTCTCTTAAGTGTGTTATACCGTAGAGCAGCCAGTACTCGGTCTGTTAATAAAAGTATTTCGTTTAAAAAATAAAATAAAAGGAATAAGTAAAGTGGTAAGGACGAAAAATATTATGAGTAAACTAAAAGGATGAAAACTGGCTTAAGACAATAACATGAACTTTACTATTACTGTCTCTTTAGCAACAGAGTGTCCACTACTATGAAACTTCCTGAATTTATACAACTGAGTGCAGTTCCAGAGGACAAACCGAGAATCTCTCAATTCGCAGGAGAAAAGTTCTTACCGACTGAGTTAACCACACACGTCTCACACCTTATCTTCTCAGTTTACATTCTATCAACACCTCTCTCGTATGTTTTATGTTCCATGAAAATTTATCTGCATAAGTTGCTGAACAAGTACATCCAGAACAACTGATACGGGAGAAAAGTGGGTAATCACTGGGGACAAGACGCTGTTGCTCATTAATATTGTTGACCTGTCATTCTCTGTGCTGTCAATACTATAACGTTGATCCAATGGTTACAGGTACACCCAAATGAATAAATGTGAAATTATATTTTGCCTTAATCGATTCGTCTCAGTTTACAATGAGACGTCGGTGGCCTGAAATACACTCCTGGAAATTGAAATAAGAACACCGTGAATTCATTGCCCCAGGAAGGGGAAACTTTATTGACACATTCCTGGGGTCAGATACATCACACGATCACACTGACAGAACCACAGACACATAGACACAGGCAACAGAGCATGCACAATGTCGGCACCAGTACAGTGTATATCCACCTTTCGCAGCAATGCAGGCTGCTATTCTCCCATGGAGACGATCGTAGAGATGCTGGATGTAGTCCTGTGGAACGGCTTGCCATGCCATTTCCACCTGACGCCTCAGTTGGACCAGCGTACGTGCTGGACGTGCAGACCGCGTGAGACGACGCTTCATCCAGTCCCAAACATGCTCAATGGGGGACAGATCCGGAGATCTTGCTGGCCAGGGTAGTTGACCTACACCTTCTAGAGCACGTTGGGTGGCACGGGATACATGCGGACGTGCATTGTCCTGTTGGACAGCAAGTTCCCTTGCCGGTCTAGGAATGGTAGAACGATGGGTTCGATGACGGTTTGGATGTACCGTGCACTATTCAGTGTCCCCTCGACGATCACCAGAGGTGTACGGCCAGTGTAGGAGATCGCTCCCCACACCATGATGCCGGGTGTTGGTCCTGTGTGCCTCGGTCGTATGCAGTCCTGATTGTGGCGCTCACCTGCACGGCGCCAAACACGCATACGACCATCATTGGCACCAAGGCAGAAGCGACTCTCATCGCTAAAGACGACACGTCTCCATTCGTCCCTCCATTCACGCCTGTCGCGACACCACTGGAGGCGGGCTGCACGATGTTGGGGCGTGAGCGGAAGACGGCCTAACGGTGTGCGGGACCGTAGCCCAGCTTCATGGAGACGGTTGCGAATGGTCCTCGCCGATACCCCAGAAGCAACAGTGTCCCTAATTTGCTGGGAAGTGGCGGTGCGGTCCCCTACGGCACTGCGTAGGATCCTACGGTCTTGACGTGCCTCCGTGCGTCGCTCCTGTCTGGTCCCAGGTCGACGGGCACGGGCACTTTCCGCCGACCACTGGCGACAACATCGATGTACTGTGGAGACCTCACGCCCCACGTGTTGAGCAATTCGGCGGTACGTCCACCCGGCCTCCCGCATGCCCACTGTACGCCCTCGCTCAAAGTCCGTCAACTGCACATACGGTTCACGTCCACGCTGTCGCGGCATGCTACCAGTGTTAAAGACTGCGATGGAGCTCCGTATGCCACGGCAAACTGGCTGACACTGACGGCGGCGGTGCACAAATGCTGCGCAGCTAGCGCCAACACCGCGGTTCCTGGTGTGTCCGCTGTGCCGTGCGTGTGATCATTGCTTGTACAGCCCTCTCGCAGTGTCCGGAGCAAGTATGGTGGGTCTGACACACCGACGTCAATGTGTTCTTTTTTCCATTTCCAGGAGTGTATACACACATTTACATACAGCTAATTTAATTCAGAGATTTTGTAGTTACAGTTTTTGCTTGACAGCAATTCTAACATTGCATGGTTTAAGGAATGCTTGTCTTATTGATATAATGTGATTGTAAATAATAAAAACGCATACTAAGCACAAGATTGCCGGAACTACTTATAACCTAAGACCACAGTGTTGAAATTTCTAAATGAAACTTGCTGATTTAAACATCTGTAAATATCAGGCCACTGAAAGTAATTCTTTACAAATTGTGAAACACGTGATAATAAAGATGGAATTAAAATTACTGAATTCGAGTTTCCGTCCAGTACACGGTTTTTACATGTGACGAAGTTTCAGACGGAAATCTTACATGTGACCAAAAAGCTCAATGCTGTACAGTTGTTCCTTACCACCTGTAATATTTCAAAATGAAGTTAAGAAGTATTTCAGTGATATGAAACTTACAAGAAATTCAAAGCAGACCATGTCATGAAAACCTGTCACACCACAGGTCAAGTCACCGACAGTAATTCGACTAATTTGTGACGAACATTAAATGAATGAAATGGATCTAAGAGCTATGGGACTTCACATCTGAGGTCATCAGTCCCCTAGACTTAGAAATATTTAAGTCTGACTAACCTAAGGACATGACACACATCCATGCCCGAGGCAGGATTCGAACCAGCGACCGTATCAGCTGCGTGGTTCCGGACTGAAGCGCCCAGAACCGCTTGGCCACAGTGGCCGGCGAATATTTAATGGTCGGTAGGCATGCACTTGGCACTCGGACAGAAGTTGCAATGAATGTCACTAGTCAGTGACACGATCAGAGTCTGGTTTATTCCAATCGACGACGTGCCAAGTCTAGTGTTTCAGCACACATAGCAGCAAAGCCTTATAATAGGTCATGCATCGTCGTAATTCAAGACGGTACCAAATTTTTACACTATATGGTCAAAAGTATATGGACATCCCAAAAAACGTACGTTTTTCATATTAGGTGCATTGTGCTGCCACCTACTGCCAAGTACTCCGTATCAGGGACCTCAGTAGTCATTAAACATCGTGATAGAGCAGAATGGGGCGCTCCGCGGAACTAACAGACTTTGAACGTTGTCAGGTGATTGGGTGTCACTTGTGTCGTACGTCTGTACGCGAGATTTCCACAATCCTCAACATCCCTAGATCCATGTTTCCGATGTTATAGTGAAGTGGTAACGTGAAGGGTCACGTACAGCACAATTGCGTACAGGCCGACATCATCTGTTGACTGACAGAGACCGCCGACAGTTGAAGAGGGTCGTAATGTGGAATATTCACACGTCTCTTCAGATCATCACACAGAAATTCCAGACTGCATCAGGATCTACTGCAAGTACTATGACAGTTAGGCGGGAAGTGTGAAAACGTGGATTTCACGGTCGAGAGGCTGCTCACATGCCACACATCACGCCGGTAAATGCCAAACGAAGCTTTGGTTGGTGTACCGTAAACATTGGCCGATTGAACAGTGGAAAAACGTTGTGTGGAGTGAAGAATCTCGGTATATAATGTGACTATGCGATTGCAGAGTGTGGGTATGGCGAATGCACGTGAACGTCATCTGCCAACAAGTGTAGTGCCAACAGTAAAATTCGGAGGCCGTAATGCTATGGTGTGGTCGTGTTTTTCATGAAGGAGGCTTGCACCTCTTGTTGTTTTGCGTGGCACTATCACAGCACAGGTCTACATTGATGTTTTAAGCGCCTTCTTGCTTCCCACTGTCGAAGAGCAGTTCGGGAATGGCGATTGCATATTCAACACTATCGAGTACGTATTCACAATGCACGGCCTGTGGTGGAGTGGTTACCTGATAATAACATCTCCGTAATGGACTGTCCTGCACACAGTCCAGACCTGAAGCCTATAGAACACCTTCTGGATGTTGTGGAACGCCAACTTCGAGGCAGGCCTGACCAACTGACATCGATACCTCTCGTCAGTGTAGCACTCTGTGAAGAATAGGCTGCCATTCCCCAAGAAACCCCCTCTGCACCTGATTGAAAGTATGCTTGCGAGAGTGGAAGCTGTGATCAAGGCTAAGAGTGGGCCAACACCATACTGAATTCCAGCATTACCGATGAGGGGGTCTCGAAATTGTAAGTCATTTTCAGCCAGGTATCGGTATACTTTTGATCACATAGTGAATTTATTTCGTATGGTTGACCTGTTGTACCAGAACAATAACAAATAAGGGAGCTGCAATTCGCCAATCAAATACTATAAATTATGTTTTTAATAATTTTCTGTAAGTGTATCGGTGGTATAGCGGTGAGAGTGGATGACTGCTGAAATTGAAGTCAAACGATGACCAACTCAGTTTTTTGTGGGGCGGAAAACTTCTGAACGGGATACCTTATTCTGGTGAGGCGATATGGGAAGCTACTTGTATAAATAAGTATAGATACTAAAACTGAAGTCTTCAAAGTGATGTCAAGTCGAACACTTTAATGCTATATGCTATATGCTGACAAGACAGGCACGCTGTTGTCGGTGCATTTGGCTTGGAGGTAGGTTGTAGGAAAACTAGTGATGGCAAAATATTTAACATCGTTCTGTGGGTGATAACAGGAGACGTGGTGACAGGAGACGTTTGTAGCAGTGGGCTTTGGGCCCATGTCCTGGATTAAATTTCAAAGGTCTCCACATCACTCACTATCGGTTTACCATGTAACGCGGACACATAGCAATGGCGACAGTGGTACGGTAACGTTTAATCTGCACTGAACGGTTTTCGTGCAGCACTGTAAATCTGTCGCAGTTGGACAAAATCGCTCTCTTTCTATGTTGACATCAAGTAGCAAAGAGTGACCTGCAACAGAGAGGGGGGGCCAAACGTTGCTGATCAGTCGATAGACGTAAGAGGTTGTTTATGAAAATTTGTTTATTAAACTTTCAGATGTCTTCGAGGTCCAAGACTCGCTTATGGCGTTAAAAACTTGGAATTAGCTAAGCTCTCTGACAACCATTCAATTAACTAGGCAATGGCTCTGTGTGTTTTCACTGAGTAGGGCATCTCTCAGAGAAACAGAAGCTAAATGATGTCAAAGTTAGCGTAAGGAGGGCTATGCGTTAAGCGTTCAGTGAATTCGAAAGTAAAATTCTATGTATCGACTTTACAGAAAATCCTAGGAAGTTCTGGACTTACGTTAAATCAGTAAGTGGTTCGTAACAGCATATCCAGAAACTCTGGGATGAAAATGACATTGAAACAGAGGATGAAATACTAAACACCTTTTTCCAAAGCTGTTTCACAGAGGAAGACGGCACTGCAGTTCCTTCTATAAATACTCGCACGAAGGAAAAAATAGCTGACATCGAAATAATTGTCCAAGGAATAGAAAAGCAACTGAAATCGCTCATCAGAGCAAAGTCCACTGGATCTGATGGGATACCAGTTTGATTCTACACAGAGTACGCGAAAGAACTTGCCCCTTCAAACAGCCGTGTACAAGTCTCTAAAGGAACGGAAGGTTCCAAATGATTGTAAAAGAGCACAGGTAGTTCCAATTTTCAAGAAGGGTCATCGAGCAGACCTATATCTCTGACGTCGATGTGTTGTAGAATTTTACAACATATTTTTTGCTCGCGTATCATGTCATTTCTGGAAACTCAGAATCTACTCTGTAGGAATCAACATGGATTCCGGAAACAGAGATCGTGTGAGACCCAACTCGCTTTATTTGTTCATGAGACCCAGAAAATATTAGATACAGGCTCCCAGGTAGATGCCATTTTCCTTGACTTCGGGAAGGAGTTCGATACAGTTCCGCACTGTAGCCTGATAAACAAAGTAAGAGCCTACGGAATATCAGACCAGCTGTGTGGCTGGATTGAAGAGTTTGTAGCAAACAGAACACAGCATGTTGTTCTCAATGGAGAGATGTCTACAGACGTTAAAGTAACCTCTGGCATGCCACAGGGAAGTGTTATGGGACCATTGCTTTTCACAATATATATAAATGACCTAGTAGATAGTGTCGGAATCTCCATGCGGCCTTTCGCGGATGATGTTGTAGTATGCAGAGACGTTGCAGCATTAGAAAATGGCAGCGCAATGCAGGAAGTTCTGCAGCGGATAGGCACTTGGTGCAGGGAGTGGCAACTGACCCTTAACATAGACAAATGTAATGTGTTGCGAATACATAGAAAGAAGGATCGTTCATTGCATGATTATATGATAGTAGAACAAACACTGGTAGCAGTTACTTCTGTAAAATATCTGGGAGTATGGGTACGGAACGATTTGAAGTGGAATGATCATATAAAATTAATTGTTGGTAAGACGGGTGCCAGGTTGAGATTCATTGGGAGAGTCTTTAGAAAATGTAGTCCATCAATAAAGGAGGTGGCTTACAAAACATTTGTTCGACCTACACTTGAGTATTGCTTATCGGTGTGGGATCCGTACCCGGTCGGGTTGACAGAGGAGGTAGAGAACATCCAAAGAAGGGCGGTGCGTTTCGTCACAGGGTTATTTGGTAAGCGTGATAGCGTTACGGAGATGTTTAGCAAACTCAAGTGGTAGACTCTGCAGGAGAGGCGCTCTGCATCGCGGTGTATCTTGCTGTCCAGGTGTCGAGAGGGTGCGTTTCTGGATGAGGTATCGAATATATTACTTCCCCCTTCTTATACCTCCAGAGGAGATCACGAATTAAAATCAGAGAGATTCGAGCGCGCACGGAGTCTTTCCGGCAGTCGTTCTTCCCGCGAACCTAACACGACTGGAACAGGAAAGGGAGGTAATGACAGTGGCACGTAAAGTGCCCTCGGCCACATACCCTTGGGTGGCTTGCGGAGAATAAATGTATATGTAAATATAGAAATAATCAAATAAAATAGCCAGCGGAGAGTAGATGATTATGTATGTTAGCTGGCAGACGTATCAGTGATTGGAGGTGGAACGACGTTAGTAGTAGAATATGCAGTAATATTTGTTTCGTTATTTCACCGTACATCCTAAAAGCTCAGGAGACACGTATGCAAATAACATTGTGTGAAAAAACCTCAATAATATCGTCAATGGCACAGTGACAGCAGGAATATGTAATTGAGGATCAAACCATCTTCTTGTGGCATCTGAAATGCTTCGCGCTTCCTGCCTATATAAGGTAAGTAGGAACACTAAGTAATTTCCGTTTACTGTTTTCGGTTTGAGGATGATAATGCCCAAACTGTGCAAATTCCAGTATGCTGACTGATTTCCCCGAACGTAAATTTTATCAACCAATCTTCATTCGTTATTGATCTACCACGAACTACCTCAGATATGGTTACTGAATCCTGTTTAACGGGTCCCCTCGTAAATTAAGGAGAAGTTATCTATGAATGTAGACTGAGAGAAACACGTTTAGCCACTCTGAACAGTCCCAAAAATATTTGATTTCTTGGTACTGAGATTCAGTGACGAAATAGTTAAACTGGATCAAATTAAAAACTTACTCTGGATAGTAGTAGTAATACGTTATCAGTTAGCCCAGCAGTCCCATGTCATGTAATATGAAGACGTCTGTCTGGTCAATGTCTGATATGCATGATCCGGCTTTCGACGTTGTTATGATATTGGTTGGCCGGATATTCTGACATTCGTTGTCGAAGAGGTCTACAGGCTGAGTTGTCATTTAGAAACGACACAAGATATTTTTCTTTTGAAAAATGAAGTACTTAGAAAATTTGGCTTATTTCCTCTGGTCGTGGTTCCTTGCCACTGTCACGAAATTTCAGTAGGTAGAGCGGCTGTCAATTTGTACAGATTCCGCAAGTGGCCACAAATATTCTTGCGTGTTTTTCGTGAACAAATGCTAAAGGAATTGAAGTAGCACACGGACACTAAACTGATTATCGACGCGATTTTGGTCGAAAGCAAACCACCCTGCTGGCGGAAAGCAAGCGAGCTATCTCCGCGCCACACGATTAAATAAGGGAGTTACATAGCAGAAAAAACATGAAGACCCAACTTCATAGCAGCTGTCCAATACAATGTGTTGTCCATCTCGGCAAAAATACATGTCAAATGTTAACAACAGTGGATGTCTTCTGATGATACGATGATATAATTCATTAGTCTAAGGGATATGCCCTTACTGCTTGACAATACCCGGTAACACCATCCCCTTCACAATTCGTCGCAATTCGACCTACAGGGCACGATTACGTCATGTGATAGCTTTTCTTCATTACTTGTCGCTTTTACAGCACCACAAAATACAACATCAAACTGCACAAACTCCCTTTCTGGTAAATGACACTTTACAGTCAAACATCATGACCATGGGAATCTCCGGAACTGTATTCAATGGAAATGATGGGGTCAAACAATGAGACACAGGAAAAGTAAGACAATTTTTTAGTCTAGTCTTTAGGTACAAAACCGTTATGGTGAAATACATATTACATCATATGGAATTTTAGGTATACCGATTTTTGCTATTCGTTCCTTCCTTCCATTATAAAGCCGCTGTGTTTACTCAATACTTTTCGTAAGTATTTGGAGAAACTTTGATCTTACGGAATGTTTACCTCCGAGGGTGACTGTTATAATGAGAAAAGTGACTGAAGTTTTGCCCACGCGCCACCTCCTACGGAGAGGTTTCATAGTTATCATGACTCATCAAAAATCCACGAAAGTAGTTCCTTATTGCTGCGTAGTTTAATTTTGACAGATAGGTCGGTAATTATAAGTGAATAGTAGACGGAATATTAGTTTACGGAGCTGAATAGTTGCTGCAGCGATTTGCCAGCTATAAAGCCTATGAATGTTGGAAAAGGAATAATCTAATACGCTTCCCTTATTGAAATGAAGTCCCATGATTCTTGACAGAGAGTCCTAGGCAAGATCCTAATGGAGGTGGTTTGCCGTTGCCTTCCTCCCACCGTAATGAATGATGATGATGAAGACGTTACAAGAGCACCCCGTCATCTAGGGGGAGGTGAAAATCCCTGATCCCGCCGGGAATTGAACCCGGTACCCCGTACTGGGGAAGCGAGAACGCTACCGCGAGACAGTGAGCTGCGGACCTTCCATTATACGTCGACAAAATATTCACATCGGACCAAACTTATCTCTCCAACGTCCACCCAGACCAAAGTTTCGTCAGTAATGTAAAAGGTTGTTTGGTATCGACCTGTATGTTGGTGATAAGGAAGATGATAAAGTTTAATTAACAAACTAGTCTGTTCCGTGAGGTTGTATTCTTTCGTTTATTACTGTAGGGTTCCCTGTCTGCAGAGAAGTATGACAATGTGGATTTAAGGGGTGATAAAAAAGTCCCCGTTCGGAGGTCATACTAAAGCCATGCATACATTTCGGTCCTTATATACTTGCATTGGAGTCGCTGTGGGTTGCATACACGCTGCAGCAATTCGCAGAAACGGAAACTTTATAGACTCCTATAGCAGAATTTCAGCGTTCGAATACCGTGGTAAATGAACATAACATGTTTGCCAGATTTTTAGTTTAAGGTTAAACTTGAACGGTATTGCGCTCTCTACAAAAACTGCTACTGGGTAAAATCCTGATTACACCGAAGATACATTCGTAAAGAGTAAATTCAAGTCTTGTAAGGTATAAATGACAATGTGCATTAGATGTTTAATATTGGTACTGTGATTAGCATTAAAGCAATGATCAATTTCAGTAACTAATATAACTTATAGGAGGTATCGTCAAGTGGGTTTGTTATTTGTAGTGCATTACTGAAGGTAATTTCCAACATAAATCAGAACCAGATGAACATCCGTGAAACACCATGCAAAGTAGGAAACAGGTACAAATACATTTTAAGTTAAACTTCTGATTGTAGCGTCTTCTGTAGTGCTACATAATTTCTTGGGCTTGAGAAATTACAAAATATAGCTAGGAAACATTATAAAAAAGGTCAGAAAAATTTATCATCGATTTTCCACTACATAAAGCAATAATAAATAGATCAACACGTATAGCACAGAGGATTCGATTTCAAGTAGTAGCTTATAAGAAAGACACACTGACTAAGGTAAAGCTCGTAGAGCCGTAAGTTGTTAACGGTTTCCTACCGACCCTACAACAGAGGGAGGCGACCAAGAGCTCAGTAAGAAAACAGTGGTAGCGAGGACGAAGGCCTGAGCCATATCAACTGGAGAAAAATTACTGCAGCTAACGTTCAGTTAACGAGGTCATAATGGTGACAGGCAAGTCTCATTATGCGCTACATATCAGACAGCGTGATAATCGCTACGTTGAACACATTCGGATAAGCCACCGCCAGCAGTGTGTGTACAAAAATTATTGCATTTGGGCTCCATACTCACGACTTTGCCCATTACTTTTCTCTATAGCAGTATTTCTTTCGGTAGTTTGTTTCTTTTCTTAGGCCTGTGTTTTCGAGGTTGCCCATCACATACTCGAAAGAATTTGGCCTATGCCACTCTACACCTCTTCGACTTCGTAACTGCTCATTCATTCGCTCATTTTGTGCACTCAGAGCAACATCCAACGTCGTAGAGACTATTTAATTTACACGCCGGTTGTTTGTTTGTAAGGCTCTTCGTGGGTCTACTCAATCTGATTTCCCCAGTCATGCCTCTGTTCACTTCACAACAGTTTTAGCAATTCACTCTGCGAATTTTACCGTTCAGTAATAAGAAAGTCTAGCATATCTGTAATCTGTGTGTTGTTTTTGTAAACCATGCACGGATTTCTGCTGATAATTGCTTGCTGTGTTTCAAAAATATTTCGGTTAACATACTTTCACGTTCAACACACTTGAAGCTTTACATAAATGTGTTGTGCAATGTCTTTAGTATGCCCGCCGATATCGATAGGTCACACTTTTCAGTTCAGAAAGCACAGTTAACGTATCCATATGCCTAGAACGATTGTGACTCCCCCCCCCTGTGTAATGTGTGTGCATTCATTCGATGTCTTTATGCTGAAACGTTCCGCCAGATTTCACTCAGCCCACTTAACGTAACTGTCATGGGTGACTGCAAAGCCCTTCATGACAACGGTCGACCGGATACTGTAGCTGCAACAAAGACACTCAGCAGCGTTTCCAATGTGAAGTGTTTGAGCGGCCACCATACACCCCGAATTTGGCTCCTGCTGATTTTCATATCTTTGCTCACGTGAATCGCTAGCTATGAGGACAGCATTTTAGTACAGACAACGGGCTGCAGACCAGCGTAGGTAATTGACGGAAAGCACAGGCAGCTGCCTTCTGTGACGAAGATATTGGAAAGTTGGTACAACGCTGCAAGAAATGTCTACGTAGGAGCGAAGACTATCTAGAGAAGAGACTGCAAGGTGTAGCCAAATATTACAAATAAGCATTTCTGATCTTCACTGTGGTTTTCATTTCATGATCGATCGGACTTTGAAATAGCCGTCGTATTTCACCAGACACAGTCCGTTGTATCTTACGACGTAGAAGTATCAGTTTCATCTGATCCTCTACTAACTGCACTGTGGTGTTTAGAATTTTATCTCATTTCTTTTGGTAGTTCAGTTTTTTCAGCACTTTCCGATACTCTCCCATAACTCAAATCAAACTTTGATCGTTCATGGCGCCCTTCTTGTGTACATTCAATGTCCGTTGTTAGTCTTATCTGATATACACTCCTGGAAATGGAAAAAAGAACACATTGACACCGGTGTGTCAGACCCACCCTACTTGCTCCGGACACTGCGAGAGGGCTGTACAACCAATGATCACACGCACGGCACAGCGGACACACCAGGAACCGCGGTGTTGGCCGTCGAATGGCGCTAGCTGCGCAGCATTTGTGCACCGCCGCCGTCAGTGTCAGCCAGTTTGCCGTGGCATACGGAGCTCCATCGCAGTCTTTAACACTGGTAGCATGCCGCGACAGCGTGGACGTGAACCGTATGTGCAGTTGACGGACTTTGAGCGAGGGCGTATAGTGGCCATGCGGGAGGCCGGGTGGACATACCGCCGAATTGCTCAACACGTGGGGCGTGAGGTCTCCACAGTACATCGATGTTGTCGCCAGTGGTCGGTGGAAGGTGCACGTGCCCATCGACCTGGGACCGGACCAAAGCGACGCACGGATGCACGCCAAGACCGTAGGATCCTACTCAGTGCCGTAGGGGACCGCACCGCCACTTCCCAGCAAATTAGGGACACTGTTGCTCCTGGGGTATCGGCGAGGACCATTCGCAACCGTCTCCATGAAGCTGGGCTACGGTCCCGCACACCGTTAGGCCACCTTCCGCTCACGCACCAACATCGTGCCGCCCGCCTCCAGTGGTGTCGCGACAGGCGTGATTGGAGGGACGAATGGAGGCGTGTCGTCTTCAGCGATGAGAGTCGCTTCTGCCTTGGTGCCAATGATGG
The DNA here is from genome assembly GCF_023897955.1 of Schistocerca gregaria. Taxonomy (NCBI): domain Eukaryota; kingdom Metazoa; phylum Arthropoda; class Insecta; order Orthoptera; family Acrididae; genus Schistocerca; species Schistocerca gregaria. Next base: position 423,581,401 of record NC_064931.1, read on the forward strand.
TCGTATGCGTGTTTGGTGCCGTGCAGGTGAGCGCCACAATCAGGACTGCATACGACCGAGGCACACAGGGCCAACACCCGGCATCATGGTGTGGGGAGCTATCTCCTACACTGGCCGTACACCTCTGGTGATCGTCGAGGGGACACTGAATAGTGCACGGTACATTAAAACCGTCATCGAACCCATCGTTCTACCATTCCTAGACCGGCAAGGGAACTTGCTGTTCCAACAGGACAATGCACGTCCGCATGTATCCCGTGCCACCCAACGTGCTCTAGAAGGTGTAAGTCAACTACCCTGGCCAGCAAGATCTCCGGATCTGTCCCCCATTGAGCATGTTTGGGACTGGATGAAGCGTCGTCTCACGCGGTCTGCACGTCCAGCACGAACGCTGGTCCAACTGAGGCGCCAGGTGGAAATGGCATGGCAAGCCGTTCCACAGGACTACATCCAGCATCTCTACGATCGTCTCCATGGGAGAATAGCACCCTGCATTGCTGCGAAAGGTGGATATACACTTTACTTGTGCCGACGTTGTGCATGCTGTGTTGCCTGTGTCTATGTGCCTGTGGTTCTGTCAGTGTGATCATGTGATGTATCTGACCCCAGGAATGTGTCAATAAAGTTTCCTCTTCCTGGGACAATGAATTCACGGTGTTCTTATTTCAATTTCCAGGAGTGTAGGTCTACGCACTTGAGCAGTATTAGAGAGGTCCTACAAGTGGTTTTCATGCTATCTTCTCTGTAATCCCATTGCATTTTCTCAGTTTCTTACCGTTGTACCAAAATGAACCATTCATTTTAATTACGATACTGCCTATCCGATAATTCCATTTAATGTCGTAATAAAGTCATACATCCACTTATTTATACAAGTTGATTGTGTGATATTGTGCCTCATTGATATTTTAGTATTAGGATTATGCATTTTTACATTTATTGCATTGTGTAATAATACATACCTCAACATTCTAGTTTCCTTGCTTGAACCACGGTGAAATCTTCAGGATGATGTAGTGGAGACAATCAGTTAATTAACGATGGTTCTGTTTCACAGTTCCTTCTCTTCCAGTGATAATTTCCTTCACTGAGGTAATACAAGGTGGTCATAACTTAATTTTCGCTACTTGACCCAGTGTAGAAGCAAAACATTTTACCGCATGGATACCCAAATTTATAGAAATGATGTTCAGACTGTGCGCAGACGAATTTGCGTTGTTAGTAGCGTTACTGTTATCACTCGCTATTAGGCCATCTGTGCCACAAATTGTTGAAGAAATTACAGATATTATGACTGAGAATGTCGGACGCAGTGTTCCGTCTTCAGACAGTGCACGAGCTGCTTCACGACGGCTGAACAGCCCATGGTACATCGTTCGAAAAGTGCAGCGAACTATTGTGAAATGGAATCTATAGTGCTGTTCCAGGCTTCGTGGATGCAGATGGTCGTCACACTGAGCAACGTTTGTATCCTGGAAAGTAAACATGATACGCAGTTAAGAGATGTTACCCTATTACGTGCAAATTAAAATGTGGTTCATTCAATGGTTTATTCTTAATTCTCTTCCGCATGTTTTTACAAAGATTTCCCCAAAGTCTCATTGTCCTATAGTCACTCTTTTTCAAGGAGGCCGTTCCACATAACAAAAATTTAATTATAACAAGCCTGTATATCATGATGGCTGTTCAATAGTTAACGGAGCACATTTCTTTTTCTGAAAGCTGGTTGGTGTTATACAGGATACCAAATCACTGTTTTATTCCCCACTGTTTTGACTACAAAACCCTATTTTCCCCCCTAATCTCCGTTCTGCGCGACAGCCTTAGCCCAACCTTACTGGGAGGTCTGTACGCCCGCCTGGTACCACTATACCGGACGACGTCGTGCTGCATCAATAACCTGCTCATCATACACGTTTTGCTTCTAGCGGAGTGCATCCTATGTTGGGCCAAATGGAAAGAAATCGGAACGCGCAAGATCCGGACTACAGACTAAATGAGAAAAAACAGTCTACTGAAATTTTGTGAGCTTCTCTCGTGTGCGCAGACTTGTGCGAGGCCTTGCATTGTCGTGGAGAAGTGGAAGTTCGATTGCATTTTTGTGGCGACGAGCACGCTGATGTCGTTTCTTCAGTATCCTGAGGGTAGCAAAAAACAATTCAGATGGTTCAAAGGGCTCTGAGCACTATGGGACTTAACATCTGTGGTCATCAGTCCCCTAGAACTTAGAATTACTTAAACCTAACTAACCTAAGGACATCACACACATACATGCCCTAGGCAGGATTCGATCGTGCGACCGTAGCGGCCACGCGGTTCCAGACTAGAACAGCACGGCCACAGCGGCCGGCAAAACAATTCAGAGTTTATCCTTGCACCATGAGGGGGAGATCGTACAGAATGACCCCTTCAATGTCCCAGAAGACCATCGCCATTATTTTACCAGCTGAGGGGGCGGCTTTGAACTTTTTCACGGAGACGAGGTATTCCATAGGTTGCTGTTTTAGTTTCAGGCTCGAAGTGGTGGATTCACATTTCATTTCCTATGACGATGCTCGACAAAAATTGTCACTATCATCCTCGTAACGCGCTAGCAATTCCGGACAGATTTTTGATTTTCCTTTTAAGAGGTGGAGAACATCAATTCCCACACCGGCCTGATAGCCAACACTTAGTAACTACTACCATCTCTTCAAAAGGGTTTGTTTTCAATAGAGTGAGGTCTCGCAGGATGTGGTTCCTGCGACGTTTGCGTAAGTCTGGTTAAGGTTAACCATTAATACGAGCTCACGTGGAGATAGATTGGGTCGAACGTTGAACGAAGGGTAGCGATTTGCAGGGCAGACGAGAAAAAAGTGCCAAGGCAAGAGCCAAGAGAAAAAAAAAATCTCTGCGATAGTTGGGTCGGGTTGTAAAAGCAGTAGCTGTTTTCTTGCTGTCTGCGACAGGTCATGCAAGGGTAGGCTTTGTTAGTAGTGGGTATCATGCAGGTCGATACCTTTGACGTTGTGCGCTGCTGTTATTCCGTGACTGTCGCTAGGTGCCCGTGTCGATTTCTCGGTCAGCATCAATATACCTCTAACAGGTTCATCATCGTTTTGTGTTCGATATGTCATATATCATACTTACAGTGTAGGGTAATGTTGGCGATTTGTTTGTGCGTCAGTGTGCGAGCTTATCGGTTTCCCTGCTGTAGCCTGTTGGTCTGCTGTAATAGGAGCTGGCATATTCAGGCAACGTTACTGATATGCAGGGGCGTGCCGACATTTGTCGCTTGTGGGTGTGTGTTAGCTTGCTATAGGTGGTTATGCCTTACTTAGTAGTGTCTAACCACCTATGGCATACACTCAGAAGCGACAAACGTGGGCAAGCCCCTGCAGTAACGATCACTGTATGTGCCAGCTGCCGGACAGATGGTCCTTCGTTGCTCTTTATGGTCTTCTTGGGTACACGGAAAGAGCCTCCCCGCAGATCGTTCAGCTAATATCATGAAGAACCAAACGATCGGGCGTACCCTGAGCAACGTTGGAAGATACTCCAGCGGCAAATCTTTCCACCGCCAGAATACTACATCTGGTAGTTTTTTTTTCAAAACCAGCCCTTACAGTAATTTCCATTAATATAGAAGGAATATCAAGAGAGAAAAAATATTGTTAGCTAATATATGTAAACCAAAGAACTGTGACCTCCTCCTTATACAGGAAACTCATATAGAGGTCCAAACGACAGAAGACCGAAGATTAATGGAAGACGTAAACCATTGAGTGACCCAGCACACAATATGGCAGTGCAATATTTGCTAAAACAGGCTTCAACATCACAGCTGCCGACCTAACTGAGGGTAGAGACACAGAAATTCTGACTGTACCAACAAACTCTTGTACAACAGCATCCATGCACAAACCCCCAAATAATGAATTTATCTTCAGAGAAACAGATAAATTTCAATTACTTCCAGTAAGGATAGTTATGGGAGATTTTAGCTGCCACAGTGTATTATTTGGCTACAGAGAAACAAATCAAAGCGGAGGAGGCCTTGGAAACTGGGCAGAATGCATGGGTCTACAGCTCATACATGATACAAAATTACCATACTCTTTTAGCAGTGGGAGATGGAATCGTGGATATAACCATGATAATATATTTGTCAGTGAAAATATTGCCCATTAAGTGAAGAACGAGATGGGAGAGCCAATCCCTAAAGCACAACATCGTGCAGTTATCTGTAAAGTAGAAGCAGCTATTCAACCTACATATGTTCCTTTAAAGAGAAGATTTGATTTTAGACCAGCACAATGGGATAACTTTGCTGAGAAGCTTGACTCCAAAATCCTTGCCCTTAAGCCCTCCCCAGGAAATTATGAATCTTTTATCAATTTAGTTAAAACTACCTCCCGTAGGCACATTCCTCGGGAATGTAGAACAACCTACATACCAGGACTGAATAAAGATACAAAGACCATTTTGGACAAATATGAACGCCTTTTCGAAGAAGATCCCTTTTCTGATGAAACAATACAAACAGGAGAAGATATTTGTCAGCCATATCAGCAACAATAAAAGAAGGAATGTGCAATCTTATGACAGAACTTGATATGAAACAAAATATCAGAAAGGCTTAGCAACTGTTGAAGAACCTTAACAGTGACTCAACCACCGCTCCACAATTATTTCAGGTGTAACGCTTTATCAGATAGTGCACCAATTATTGTTGGATGGGAAAATAAAGAAAAGAAATGTAAGGCAAAGACATCAAAGATTTCCTGAAGAGAACGACTATATTGGCACACCTTTCCCTCTGGGAGAATTAGAAACCGCAATACACGCAATGAGTAATAACAAAGCCGCTGGCTTAGATGACTTACGGATAGAACAAGTAAAAATGTTTGGGATTACGACTAAGAAGTGGATTATAGACATGATGAACATATGCGACTCAAGACTGCAAATGCTGAAGATTTAGAGAAAAACCAAAATTGTGGATCTGTTGGAACCTGGAAAACAGCCCACATAAGCTAAAAACTTCCGATCGTTATCACTTCTGTGTCATTATTATAAAGCCCTAGAAAGAATGATATTTAATCGCATCTCAGAACATATTGACCAAGCACTGGTAAGAGAACAGGCAGGCTTTCGTCCAGGGAAGTCTTGTTGCCGTCATATCTTGAATTTGACACAATATATAGAAGACGGTTACGAACGCAAACAGATAACAGGTGTTGCATTCGTCGATCTCACTGCCGCTTATGACACCATCAACCATAAGAAATTATTAGGAAAAACCTATGCTGTTACAAAAGACTATCATCTGACGCAATTTATGAGATGTCTGTTACCAATCAGACGCGTTTTTGTTACTCTACAAAACAAAAGAAATCAGTGGACGATACAGAATAATGGCATACAACAAGGAAGTGTGTTAGGCCCATTGTTATATAATATCTATACCAATGACCAACCAATTGAACTTGTCACAAGATCTCTCATCTATGCAGATGATACTGCACTTGCTGCCCAAGGAAGAACCTTTGAGGAGGTGGAAGAAAAACTAACTACAGGTCTTCAAACATTGTGCGCCTATTATTATCACAGTTACCTGAAACCAAATCCCTCTAAAACACAAGTGTGTGCTTTCCATTTACGGAACAGGGAGGCTAGAAGAAACCTAAACATAACCTGGAGAGGACAAGAACTGACCAACTGCGATACCCCAAAATACCTAGGAGTAAAGCTAGACCGTTCCCTCACCTTCAAGGTCCACTGCAAGGACACAAAAATGAAAGTATGTGCTAGGAACAACACCATTCGGGAACTGACAGGTAACAATTGTCGCGTACTGTCCTTATGCTTCTCCGCTGCTGAATATGCAGCACCCATGTGGCAGAAGTCCAACCATGCCCTACAAGTGGACACTGCCCTTATTGAAACAGAATGCTTTGACACTGGCTGCTTGCGGGCAACTCCTATTAATAAAATATATCATCCCATGGGCATAGCAACTCCACGTATCAGAGGAAGAGCAGCAGCCGAAAAAGAGAAGCGGAAACAGCAGACAGATCCAAGACACTCCTTGTTCGGATGTGAATACCAACATCCAAGATTAAGACCAAGAAATTTTTTCCTCCGTTCAACAGAATCACTCTTAACGTCACCTGCAAATCGTCGAATATAACTTGGGGTAACTCACCATCAGAGAGATACTAGAACAACCCTAAAGAAGAGCTTGCTAAATGACGTCACCTCCTACATAAATCACAGAAGGTACTCAACAGGCTGAGATCTGGTGTACCCTGATGCAAGGTCAATTGGAAGAAATGGGTTTCTCTCCAGGTGATGAACTATGCGAATGTGGCGAAAAGCTAGGTAATCAACACCTGCTCAGCTGTAGAAACCTCCCAGCCTAGTGCCCGATGGTCGATCTGGTTATCGCCAGTGATACAGCAGTTCAAACGGCAGAATTTTGGATGTCATATGGAATTTAATCATGTACTTATATTGTTTGTAAATTGATGTCCTATGAAATTTAATCATGTACTTATATTTTTTGTAAATTGCTGTCTGTCGGCTATGTCTGCATGTTATGTTCTGGACACGAGCAAATAAAATAAGTGGTCTTCTTAAAGGCGCCGAGGAACCCAGCGGGCTCACAACTTCGAGTACCCCAACTGACTGACGAGTGTGTCAGAACTACGAACAGAGGCGTCCACGTCTAATGAGTGTCAGCACGTTCCAGCAGTACAAGGATCATAGCTGGCTGCGGCCGGCCGTCACGCGGGAGATCGGATAGATTTGCGTGATCTTGCTGCGATGATGGCAAACGCCTCGCCCAACGGCTCACAGTGCATTAGTTCACTGCCAGGTCTCCGTAAACATTCTGCAGATGCCTACAAATATGTGCGATGCTTGGGTTTTCTGCCCAAAAGAGACTCAACGACAGCTCGCTGCCTGGAACACACTGCCATTACTGACGCCAACGTAAAGGCTACGTACAGCACAATCACCTATCGGAACTTCATGAAACTATAAGGGCTGAAGTGGGAATATTCTACGATGTTCCACAAATACTTCTGCATTTTTTCAACGGAAATTGGCCAAGCAACAAAAGATGTTTTTCATTACTTATCGAACGCCCCTCGTACGTCATACCGTATTATATTTAATATTAACACTGTCGCTGTATAATAATGCAGCCATGAACCATAGACTTGGCCAGGTGTAGTAGGTTGCGTGCCTCAGCAATACAGATAGGATAACGAAGGTCCAACCACAGACACACCAGACTAATCTGAAGAGGGGTAGAAACTTTTTCAATCCTTGCTGGAGCTACAGTCTGTAACAATGACTGATATGGTCCAGTAACATTAGCAAGAATGGCCTTGTTTTGTTGGTGTTCATGAACAGCTGAAGGCAAGAGAAAACTATAGCCATTATTTTCCCCGAGGCATACAGCTCTGCTGTACCCCATTCGGATCTATTACAGATAATGTTGTCATCAGGAGAAACCAAACTCGGATTCTACGGATCGGTGGAGGATAGGAGACTGGAATTCGATAGGTGGAAAATGAAAAGAAGGGTAAACAGTCGCTTGACTTGTAGTGGGAAAAAATAATGAAAGCAAACTTCTGTACAGAGTATAATTTAACACTAGAAGAATCGCAGGACCAACCACTCACGTGACTCTTCATCATTTATGAGGTCGTACAACTCTCAAAATCTCATTCCCCTAGGGATCCCGGAAGAAAGAAAAAGTTGCTGTATCTTTGAAAGCGCAAACTCCCATTCATACAGTACATGCCATGTAAATCTGATAAGTATGGGATGACATGCATGCTTTTGGGAGATGCTGATAAGCGCTACATCCTGATTGGATCTTATCACCGTGGCAAACATAAAACTCATGATCCTAGCAAGGGCCTTGGTTACAACATCGTTATGAAGTTGGCACAGCCATTCCTCAGTTGTGGTAATAACATCATGACTGACAACTTCTTCACCTCCGTGAAACTGGTGGATGAAACAAAAAGGAACAAGTGTAGTTGGTACTCTGGGGAGATCACTCAAGGAGATCCCTCCTGAGGTTCGAAGTGGAGACGACGCATTGTATGCAACACACTTGTACAGGTCACGCTACAATCTTCTCACAATAAAGAAAGGGAGAAATAAATAAATGTCCTTATGGTGAGTCACATGCATGCAGGATGCCGTGTGATAAGAATAAAATTAAGAAACTTTTCATTTTTATAACGAAATTATTGATGTAGTCGATATAGTTTATCAAAGGGCTGGACACTATAGTGTCAGAGCTAGCACCCGCCGATGGCTCTGCATGTCTTTTACAATATTCTTGACGCTGCCATAATCAGTGCTCATATAATTTTTTTAGTTCCTAACCTCTAAGAAGATTTCACGTCGAGACTTTATCGTCAGAGTAGCAGATGAGTTTGCTGCCTCCTACAAACTGTAGAGAAGAAACGGAAGGTGTTATCAAATTCAGGTTTGCTGTAAACTGTATAATGGAAACAAAACATTAGACGTATACTTCAGCTGCAAGAAGTATGCGTGCAAAAGCCGGGAAGAAAATATTCTTGTCGAATGTCTGAACTGTGGGCCCATCACGGTTTAGACAATTCTGTCAACTATTTGTTCCTAAGAATTCCAAATATTTATAATATGGACTCAAGTTGTTTGTTCTTACGTTTTAGTTCCTTGACTGCAATAAGCAAGAAAACATGCAGAGCGTTTTAGTCACCCGTTGCGATTTAGAACCAATCACAAACACTCGGGACTTGCGTTATTTGTCTGTAAAGGCAAAAAGAGATTTAGTACTCACTTAAACAATGTGTTTTGACTCCGTGTCAGTCCTCTAATGAAGAAAAACTTAGTAAGATTGTCTTAATTACGTGTTTTAACAATGAGAGATAAGGACTGTGGAATCTCTTCTGTAAAATTTAAAATAAAAAAGTTTATTTTTGGAGATTTATGTTTGACTGTGAACTCTTCATCTTACAGAACAAATAATCGTTTCGTTACAGTTTAGAGTCTTTCCGAGCGTATTGTCCACATGGAGACACACAAAACACCACCGAAATAGGAATGAAAGGGTGTTTTCTTCTTTTTTTAATTATTGGTCAGCAATAACCCACATCGTACTACTAGAGGTACGGTGAAGTAGAGTACTTCCAGTGTTAATAGTTTCAAATACTAGGTCTGTGTCACGATATACGGTTGTATACGTGGAAGAGACCTGGAGACACAGGAAAGATTTGTAGAAGCTTATGTAATACTAAGACCGGGATATATAAACCATGTTTTAACGTGTGAAAATAATTCCAAGGGACGATGCGGACTCTGAACACTTATTATTTGTTATGAACTGCAGATTCAGGCTGAGGCAAACTGCACGATTGTAGGAAGGCGAGTATATGGAAGTAGGGATACTACAGAAGGCAAATGGTTAGTTATGAGGAAGAAAATAGTGAAGGCAGCAGGGAATCAATTAGGCAAAACGACAAGGCCTAGTAGTACACCTTGTATAACACAGGAATTTATTAGAAGCAATGAGAAAATTGAAAAATGCAGCAAATGAAGTATGCAAAATGATACACAGTAGTATCAAAAATGAAATGAGAGTATTTACATATTGTCTAGACAGTAATGCTAAAAGGCAAATGCAAAGCTGTAGAAACATGCATGACTAGGAGAAAAATAGATGCCGTCTATTCGGGAATTAAAGAGGCCTTCGGAGAAGACAGAAGCAGCTGTATGAATACTTCAAGATGATATGGCAAGACTGTACTAGGGAAAGAACGGAAAACCGAAAAGCGGTTAATAACTCCAATTACAAAGACGGTAAGTCCTGGCAGACGTGAATTTTATTGAATTAGCTGTATAATAAGTCATACTGACACGAATTATATGAACAAGACTCAAGAAACTGGTAGAAACCAACCTTGGAGGAGATTAATTAGGGTTCTGGAGAAACGTAGGAACATGCAGGGAAATCAAAATATCCACGGGTGTACTGCCGGTCTACAGTGTCCCACGTGCACAATATTTCGCTGAAGTATTGTGCCCGTTGGACACTGTAGACCGGCAGTACACCCGTGGATATTTTGATTATCAAATACGCCGGGAGAAACCCAAGAATGACATGCAAGGAAATATTCACCCTACCACTTATTCAACACGATAGGTCAAGGGAACGCAAACCTGTTTTCAGAACATTAAGATTCGTAGATTCAGGGAAAGTTTTTCACAATAGAATGGGTAGATAGAATAAGTAACGAGAAGCTGCTGAATCGAATGGGAGGAAAAAAATTGTGGCACACACTGAACGTACGGATCCGATGATAGGAAACATTATGTGGCGTCGAGGAGTCGTCACTTCTGTAAGAGAGAGAAGTGGGAGGTTAACAGTTATATATGAAGTCTTCACGGGTTGTCAGCCGAGTAGCATCGTCGTCTCATAGCAACGTTTCGATGGAATGCGTCTCCATCATCTTCAGGCGAAGAGTCGGGATATCGTGCTGCTCTCATCTTTTACTTTTCCTTCTTTGGGGAAGTGTGAGGGGGAGTGTGTAGCTTTTCAGCTTTTACTCCCCTGTGTACGTGTGTGTGTGATTATTTCTGTAGTTTTTTGGTGTCTCTGATATGTGATGACTGTTCTGATGGGGTCTGGTATTTGCCTGAGGTTGGCGGGATGTTTGGTGTTATATTGGAAGGAGCAGGATTTGGGATTGGATATTGGGATTTTCTCTTCGACTTAATCGTCGAAACTCGTCATGTGGAGTTTGTGTTTGTCGCGGGACATGTCATACCGACCTAGGGAGTGGATGAGGGCGTATCCTGGTCGGGAAACACCCTCATAGAAGGCCCTTGCCAGATCTTGGAAACGCTTTCTCAGGAGTGGGATTACGGCTGCGGCGTGCAGATCATCTATGGGGAATCCAAGAGGTAAATGGAATTCCCTCCGGAGGGTGCAGTTTTGCAGCCTCTGGAGTTTGTCCAGTTGCTGCTTTGTCGCGTAACCCCAGACAGGGCATGCATATTCCATTACTGGCCGGATCACGCCTGGTACACATTAACTGATACTGGGCAGGGAAAGGAGCTGTTTGAGTTCAGGATTGGGTATAGGGTGGACATTCTGGCGCAGACCTTCCTGTGGACCTTGTCTATGTGGGGTTTCCTCGTAAGACGAGAGTCCAAGGTTACGCCGAGGAACTTGGCGGTTCTCCAGGAGAGTTGGGTTCCGTTTAGGTGACGGTGAAAGGGGGGGGGGGGAGACGTTCAGGAGGTTCGCGCCTTCCGAGCCTGCGGGTAACCAGCATAGCCTCCGTCTTTTCAGAGTTGATGGTGATGCGCCAGCGACGGGCTCAGGTTTCTGTGTCGTCTAAAAGCCTTTGTAGCCTACGAATGACCAGGTCCTTGTTCGCATTTCTCGTGTAGAAGTCTGTGTCGTCCGCGTACTGTGCAGTGTGCACCAGGGGGGCCGTTGGAGTGTCCGTAGTGTACAGACTGTACAAAACGGACCCCAGGACCGATCCCTGTGGCACCACAGCACGAATACGCCTTTTGGTGGAGGTAGCAGTTTCTACTTTGACGGAGCAAGTTCTATTTAACTTTTCATCAGCTGAACTATGCTCCCAGGAAACCCTTGTGTGTACAACTTGTAGAGTAGCCATCTTTTCCATACTGAATCAAAGGCTTTGGCTACGTCTAGTAGAACTATCCCGCAGTAGCCTCTGTGGTTGAAGCCCTCTGTGGCTGCTTCAACCATTCTCATGACCTGTTGTGGGGCAGAGTGGTTCTGTCGGAACCCGAATTGGAAATGCGGCAGAGTTTGCTCTCTGGTAATATGTTCTGGTATGGGTCTTAGCACGAGGCGCTCATAGATCTTGCTGAGAGTTGGCAAGAGGCTAATCGGCCTGTAGTGCTGCGGGAATAGAGGGTCTTTCCATGGTTTGTGTATCGCGACCACTTCCTCATGTTTCCAGCAAGCTGGGAACTCGCGGGAACGAGTAATCGCGTTGAGGACGTTCATGAGGTGTGTGATCGCTGTGGGTGGGAGATTTTTGACTAACTAGTTAGTGACACTTTCATGTCCTGGCCCCTTTTTTGTAGGGAGTGACCTAATCACTCTTGCCATGTCCTCGGGGGCAAAAAGTATGGGTTCGTCCTCTGGGTCCTCCTCAGCATTGAGGAAGACCGCCAGTTGACGACTACCTCTTCATGCTCTTTATCCTGGGGTTCTGCCGTTTGAAACTGCTTCTCGAAGCAGTCGGCAAGGACGCTGGCCTTCCCAGTTTGGCTGTAGACCAGTCCCCGCTCGCCTTGTAATGGCGGCATCCTAGCGCGTCTTTTTGTGATCTGTTTGGTTGCTTGCCATAGTGTATGATGTACGTTGAGAACTGTGAGGCGGTTTTGCCATTTCTGGTTTCTGTGCTCAGTGAGCACCACCTTCAGTTCTCTCTGTAGACGATTGCGCAGCCTCCTGTTGGTCTGGTTTCTGGTGATCTTCCACTCTTTTGCCACTCTGTTGTTATGTCGAGTTTGAGCTAACAAGTGTTCAGGGAGCTGTATTTGCGGTGGTGGGCCATCCTTTGTGCAGGGTTGGCCTCTTCCGCTGCCTGCAAAATGGTGCCTGTTAAGCCATGTAGCGCTTGTTCTACTGTTTCGGCAGTAGTTTCTCGGTATCGCACCCAGTCTGTACGTTTGTAAGATGTCTGGTACCGTAGGAGTGCTACCCATTCTCCCACATCGACCTCTAGAATCACTGGGTTGTGGTCGGAGGACATTTTGTTGATTGTCCTTGCGCCCACAAACCCTGCGATCCTCCTAGTGAGAGCTATGTCTAACACATCGGGCACGCCTCCGATTTTCGGAAAATGTGTGGGCTCGACTGGACCCCATGCTTCGAAGTGGTGGGTGCGCGCTAGTTGTTGCAGTTTGGCTCCTGCTCTGGAGGTTACTCTAGAATTCCAATCAGGGTGTTTGGCACTGAAGTCTCCCCCTATTAGGAGTTTGCCTTCAATTTGCCCTACAGCAGCTATGTCTCCCTCATCTTCCTGGTCATGTGGGAGTCGGTAGACTCCAACAATTGTTAGGGGTCCGGTGTCAGTGGTTACTTCCACCGCCACTGCTTCGATATTATTTGTAGCCGGTAAGAATACCTGGTGGTGGTGGATCCCTCTTTTTATGTATAAGGCCACTCCTCCACCTTGGGTTGGCCAGTCTTTGCCATAGCTAACATAGTTGGGGACTGTCGCTTTCATTCCCGGTTTTAGGTGGGTTTCCCCCATCATGCATATGTCGATGGAGAACTCCTTCATGAGTTCTCTGCACTCGACCTCTTGACTGACATTGCCATCTGCGTTAAAGATGCACATAGTCAGGCCTTGGATGTTAGGTCGTCTATTCATGATGGGGTTTTGAAACTACTGAGAAAGTCGCAGAGGGGAGCGACTGCTGGACTGCTGCCTGAAGGGCAACGAGGATCTGTGTGTTCTGCCTCTGGGCTTCACTGATTCATGTGAATTCCCTATACTGATGCTGACGCTGAAAAGACGAGACTATCCTGGGCTCGAGGTGGTGCAGTTTAGACAAAACTTTAGACAAAACTTTGCCGGCCGCGGTGGTCTCGCGTTTCTAGGGGCGCAGTCCGGAACCGTGCGACTGCTACGGTCGCTGGTTTGAATCCTGCCCCGGGCATGGATGTGTGTGGTGTCCTTAGGTTAGTTAGGTTTAAGTAGTTCTAAGTTCTAGGGGACTGATGACCACAGCAGTTGAGTCCCATAGTGCTCAGAGCCATTTGAACCATTTTTTAGACAAAACTTTTCATTCCTAAGGTTCCTGTAAAAGAGAGAAAGATATATTACCACTCTTGTTGATTGGTCCTAGCTGGTTCGTTGGTTGGTTGGTTGTTTTGGGGAAGGAGACTAAACAGTGTGGTCACAGGTCTTATCGGATTAGGGAAGGATGGGGGAGGAAGTCGGCCGTGCCCTTTCAGAGGAACCATCCCGGCATTCGCCTGGAGTGATTTAGGGAAATCGCGGAAAACCTAAATCAGGATGGCCGGACGCGGGATTGAACCGTCGTCCTCCCGAATGCGACTCCAGTGTCTAACCACTGCGCCACCTCGCTCGGTCCTAGCTGGTGTAACCTGAAAAAGAGACAGACATGCTCTGTTGAGGGATTAGTAAAACTTAATCCCTCAGCAGGCAGACCAACACGTAGTTGGCCTGTGATGAGGTTGTTGGCCCAGTCCACAGATGAGCTGGTTGCGGGAGCGTCCCGTCTTCTCGTAGAACTTTATGGCGATGACTCGAAACCTGTCTCGGAGAGGCACGATCGCGGTGTCCGCGTGGAGTTGGAGCGTCGAGAAGCGCCTCGGAAGATGCATGCCAGTTTTCAGGGCGCGGTTCTGTATCCACTGCAGAGTTACAATAAGAGTATCTGCGGCTTTCCCCCAGACCACGGCCGCATACTCAAACACTGGGCGAACCAATGTTAGGTAAAGATTGATGCCGTGTTGCGGTGGCAATGACGATTGCGGGTTTAGCAGCGGATACAGGGCGTGAAGGCGTCCTGTTGCTCTCCCTTACACATCACGGATGTGATGCTTCCAGGTGAGCCTGCGGTGTAGGGTAACCACTAGATACTTCGCCGTCCCACTCCATGGGATAGGTTCACCCAGGATTTTGACCGGCGTCAGCCCTGGCGGCAGAAGTCTTCGGCTGAAAACGACTACCTGGTTCTTTGAGCGTTGAATTTCAGCCGCCACTATGTTGCTCATGACCCCAAGGCGTCGCACCGGAGTTGGAGGCGGTTTCTTAGCACTTGGCGTTCATGCTGCGAGTAAACAGGGCTGTATCATCAGCGTACAGGGCCAGTTCGACTCCTGACACTTTCGGCACGTCGGCAGTGTACAGGGAGTACAGCGAGGGGGCCGAGAACCGACCCCTGCGGCAGCCATGTAAGTATCAGCCGGTCTGTGGACGTACCGTCGTCAACCCTCACGTGGAAGGTTCTTTCAGACAGGTATGACCCTAGCAGAGTCATTTGGAACGTCGGTATCCCTTGTTCAAAATGTTTGAACTCGAGACCGGCGTGCCTCACCGAGTCAACCGCTCGGGAGACGTCGAGGAACACTGCCCAAAGAATTCCCTTGTTTCTAGTGCCCACATCACCTGTTCTACCACCCCTAAGAGCTGGTGGGAAGTGGCATGTTTTTCTCTGAACCCGAACTGCTCGTCCGGAATGATGCTCTCCTGGGTGACGTGTCGCATCAGACGTCTCGCGTACAGCCTCTCGAAAACATTCGAGAGGGACGGGAGGAGGCTGATGGGTCGGTAGATCGATGCCTGGCGTGGGTCCTTGCCGTATTTCAAAATGGCCACGGCGCAGTAGCTGCCGCGAGAAGTCTCGGCGTGGCTTCCTCCGCAGTATTCTTCTGGTTAAAATTGCTAAGACGGCGTCTGCCCCTACCACAGCAGGGTTTGGTGCGTCCTCGAGCAGTTCGAGGGCTTTCGTCTGAAAGCGCTCGGCGTCGAGCCTGCGATAGCTCAGTCGGCTGTCTGGAAGAGAAGCTCCGGCCACGTCGAGGAGAGGACGTTACGGGTCTCGGTGGTCGCGAAGTGTCCAATGACCTTCAGAAGTGCAATATCAAACACATCCGTTTGTCCCCCTACAGGGAAGATCGAGGAGTCAAAAAGTCCCACGGTGATCGACGCGGGAGAGGTGGCGCCCGCTTCGGCCAACAGTTGGCGAGTTCCATTCGGTGTGCTTCGCACTGAAATCCCCGGCAATGAATGCTCGCTCCTCCAGCGACAGCAGGACGTCGAAGTTGGCTTCGTCTAGCGGTGTGCTAGGCTCCCGATAGAACGACACGAAAAGAATTTTTCCGGCGGTGGTGTTGACGGCGACTCCTGTGGCTTCCGGCGCATTGGGCGACGGCAGTTGAACCCGCTGCTGGCGCAGTGACTTCTTCACGTAGATGGCAGTGCCGCCCCCGTAGGTGGCTCTATCATCTCGGTAGCAGCAAAAATTTGGTGCACCCAAGTCGACCCCGGCTTTGACTAAGGTGTCCTGCACAAGGCAGATGTCGACCACCTCGTTCCGTAGGATTTGGCGAAACTCGCCCTGCTAGGGATGGAGACCCCGAGCGTTGAACGTGCAAATGGTTAACCCATAAATATTGTCGTTATCCATTTTAAGGGTGGCCTCTCCCGGCGGCGGCCTAGAGGGCCACCGTCACTGCTCCAACAAGGACCGGTAGCTGCGTCATCAGCTGGTTGAGCCACCGCAGAAGCGTGGCCAGCTCGGTGGAGTCATCCTTCGCCGTTTCGGGAAGGTTTGACTCCTTCGCGATGATTCCCGTAGTCGGCGGCTAAGCTGCGAGCTGGGAACGCCCTTACCCGTCGGTAACCCTCCCTACAGCCGCGGACGCCGGCAAGCCGTATCCCCCGACTGCAGGCGGTGCCGCGGATGAAAGCAGCTGCGACGGCTGCGTTGGCGGTGCGGCCTACCCTACGAGCGGCAGTGGTCTCTGGGAGGAGGCGGCCGGCTTCCCCTTAGCAGCGTCCCACGAAGCTGCGGCTCGGGTTTACGCGGCTGGCGCGCTTCTCGCTCATGAATGCGGCGCTTCCTCGGTAACAAGCGACGTTGTCCCCGTTACAGTTGCAGCACGTCGGTCGGTCTTCCTTCTTCTTCGGGCAGTCCCACGACGGGTGCTCCCCGGCGCACTTGCAGCTGCGCACAGGCATCCTGCAAAACTTTGCCACGTGGTCCAAGCGTTGGTAGTTGAAGCACTGGGGTCGTCTACGTTTCGCGCGTAGTGGCTCGACTTTCTCGTCGAAGTCGACAATGTTTTCAACCTGTCTACTAAAACCACAAGAAACAAGGGCATGTCCCTGTGGGTCTTTGGCGACCTCATTAGGCCGACGTGGCAGATCTGGAAGACGATTTTATCCAGCTGCCGCTGTAGGAACGTCGGTTCCATCTTCAGCGGCAGGTGTCGAAAGATGACCATCAGCTGCTTCAGTTGATCCGTGCTCTGCGTGAAGCAGTTCCACTTCTCGGTCTCTCAGAGTTGCATGAGTTTCGCATGGTCCTCTATGCACTCTGCTCTGACCTTGTAAGTGTCGCTCCCCGCGATCATCTTCCGCGGTTTGGCGACGGAGTAGAGCTTCTCTCTCAGCTCGCTATAGCCCTCACTCCTCTGGATGATAATGAGCGGCGGGCGGCGGGGCCGTTTCGTCGCCGTATTCGGTGTGGTCCCGTCCCCGTCGGTCTCGGCTACTTCCGGTAGGTCTGCAAACCAGTTTGCAGCGTCGCCCTGTTCCGGCGTCACCGGACGAAATGACTTGGCTATCGCTGTGTGGCGTCGGGAGGGAGCGATGAAGACTTCTTCGTCTGGCTTCCTCGGCGATATGGTCGTCGTCCTGCGACGTACCTCCCTCTTCTTCCGCCTGGCGCGACCGGAACTAGCCTGGGGGGAGGGAGTGTGCTCTACGGCCGCGGCTAGACGCTTTTGTGAGGTTTTCTCAACCTCAGCAGGCTCGTCGGATGTTGCCAGCCTGGACCCTGGTGAGGGCGTGGCGGCTTCTGTAACCACCACGGCTGCTGCGACTGCTGGCGCGTCAGCTGTCGTGGCAACTGCGACAGGTAATTGCCTGTCACGACCCACAGGTACCAGGGACCGGAGTCTCGTCAGTACCTCCACGCTGTCCGCATCGGTTCCCATGGCCAGGCGTTGCATGCAGATGCACACTCTTCTCGGGAGTCAGTATGGCGATGGCTGCGGCAAATTCCTCCTTTGTCAGGGGGATCGGCGGCTCGATGCGTCTTCTCGGCACAGAGAGTGTGCTGGCTCGGCGCCAACAATTCGCGGAAATTTCCGCGTCCGTCCGGCGGCCCCGAGCAACACTGTCACTCGTCGTCTTCGTCGGTGTTGGGGGGCCAGACACTACCGTCGTCTGGGAAACTTCCCTTACACCGCCATCTGACACACCTTGCGTCTCGCCAGATCGATCGTCTTGTTCCAGGTCCCCCTCCATGTCGTAACCCTCAACACGACAACTTGGCCTCATTAGAAAGACACTACGGATTTTGCTTTCTCAGAGAGTGGGGTCAGGCCACGTGGAGTTTGCCGCACGAGTCCCTAAAGGCCCTTGCAGGATGATGTCGACTTTGAAAGAAATAGAGAAAACGCTGGTTATCAAGAACACGCAAGGCGAGTAGCCAAATGCGTGAACCCGCCCATCCGATCGCTACAGAATCACGAGCGACATGTTAGCCTCCGCAGCTTCAGCACAGAGCGTCCGCACACTTCGGCAGCCACAGTGCAAGTGCGTGCGTGCCATTCTCTGATTCATGTGAATTCCCTACTCGCTCACTACATTGACGGGCCTGCCTTGGCCCGAGGTAACGGAGTTTAAGCTGTTTGATCTGTTCCCCCTGAAATCCTCTCTGTTGTGAATGTTTTTCTTTGCGTGTTGGATTGGCCTCTGGTTTCTGTGGATGCTGGAATTTATCTTCCGGTTATTCCGGCGGCTTCTTGTTGTTCTTCTTCTTACTGCTTCCTGGCTGCCCGAATTCTATTTTCTTCAGGCGGGAAAAGTCCACTGCCGGCGTCTGTGTCTGGATGTACTTGACTGCTTGCTCAGTCATGTATCGCCAGTCCTCGTCCGTGAAGATCAGGTGCTTGTTTATGAGCTACAGATCTACGCGCCTGACGAGTTCCCTCCCGTGCAGCTTCTGGTTCAAGGGTTCGCACCCCCAGTGGAATGGATAAGGTTTGTGAGGAAGGGGAGGTATGGTATCTACCGTGAAAGAGTAAGGATGATCATGATGGGGGTAGCTACCGTCGCGCAGGGAACTTGCGATCTTGGTGAGCAACTCCCTCACACATTTCTTGTTGGGGAGGGGGAGGCACTCGAACGGCTCGTCTTCTTCTTCTCCCTCGGTCTCCATCGGCACTTCCTGTGTCGTCTGCGTCTCCGCAGAGACAGGAGCGACAACGGCTTCCGAGGGGGCCGTTTCCTTGTTGTCGGTGGTTTTCCTCGACTGCATGACCACCTCCTTAGCAACCTGCTTTGCCGCGTCGGCCAGGGAGGCGGTCGATTGTGTTGCCGCGTCTACGCCCGTACTGGTGGAGGTCGGTGCCACGTCCGGCGTCGTGCGGGACGCGTGGTTCCATGCGACCCTTAGATGAGTCACCTCCTGACGTGTCTCTTCTAGTTCCGCTCTCAGGTCCGCACTCTCCTACGCCATGGAGGATTTGAGCGCGGTGATTGCGCCCTCGTTGGATTCCCGCAGTGCTTGCCTGAAGGCGTACACGTCGTCTTGGTGGGGCAGCCCGCTTCCCATACTAAGGTAGGAGGGCGGGGTGAATACCTTTTCTTCTTGTTGGGCCACCTCTTCGTGTGTGGTGGCCAACTTCCGCTGCTTCCACGTCTTCACATAACTGCAGCTGCTAGCGTTTGCGGCGTGCGAGCCACCGCAGTTTACGCACACCGCTGCAGTTCCCCTTGGCTTCGTGCAGTTGCGTGTGTCGTGCGGTTTCCCGCACTTAACACACGCATCCACACCGTCGTATTCCCTGCCTATGTGTCCGAGCTTTTGGCACTTATAGCACTGTAATTGTGCCACAGGCTTCCGCTTCTTCTTCTTGTTGCCACAACCGTTGCTCCCGACTGCATTTAGCAGGAGCTCCACAGCAGGAGCAATCTTGCCTCTTCCTCCGTTCCCACTTGTCGGCATGGCGTTGGGCTAGTAGCGTTGGCGCGCACGAGCGACGGTAACGAAGTTGCTAGGAAGGTGGTCATTCAGTCGGGGAAAACCGCCAACAAGGAGACGGCTCCCTCGGAAGCAGTCGTCACTCCTGTCTCTGAGGAAACGCAGACGACACAGGAAGTGCCGATGGAGACGGGGGTGGAAGAAGAAGACGAGGAGTTCGAGTGCCTTCCCCGCCCCAACAATAACTGTGTGATGGAGTTGCTCACCAAGATCGCAGATTCCCTGCGTGGCGGTAGCTACCCCCATCATGATCGTCCTTCCCATTTCACGGTAGATAACATCATTCCCCTTCCTCACAAACCTTATCCATTCCACTGGGGGTGCGAACCCTTGAACCAGAGGCTGCACGGGAGGGAACTCGTCAGGCGTAGAGATCTGTAGCTCATAAACAAGCACCCGATCTTCACGGACGAGGACTGGCGGCACGTGACTGAGCCAGCAGACAAGTACGTCCAGACACAGACGCCGCCAGTGGACTACTCCCGCCTGAAGAAAATAGAATTCGGGCAGCCAGGATGCAGTAAGAGGAAGAAGAACAAGAAACCGCCGGAATCAGCCGGCAGATAAATTCCAGCATCCACAAAAACCAGAGGCCAATCCAACACGCGGAGAAAAACATTCACAACAGAGAGGACGTCAGGAGGAACAGCTCAACCAGGTTAAACTCCTTCACCTCGGACCAAGGCAGGCCCGTCAATACAGTGAGTGAGTGAGTGAATTTCCCGACACTTACTCGACCACGTGCACTTGCGCTGTGGCTGCCGAAGTGTGCCGACGCTCTGTGCTGAAGCTGCGAGGCTAACCTCTAACTCTTGATTTTGTAGCGATCGGTTGCGCTGCTTTACGCATTTGGCTACTCGTCGGGCGTGTTCTCGCTAAACAGCGTTATCTCTCTCTCTTTCAGAGTCGACATCAGCTGCAAGTGCCTTTAGGAACTCGTGCGGCAATATCTCTGAGAAAGCAAATTGTCGTGTCTTTCTTTCTAAAGAGGCAAATTTGTCGTGTTGGGAGTTAAGACATAGGAGTAGCCGGAACGAGACGATCGATCCGGAAAGACGCAGGGTGAGGCAGATGGCGGTGTAAGGGAAGTTTCCCGGGCGACGGCAGCGCCTGGACCCCCATCACTGACGAGGACGACGAGTGAGAGTGTTGCTCGCAGCCGTCGGACGGACGTGGAAATTTCCGCGAACAGACGGCGCTGCGCCCGCACACTCTCTGTGCCGAGACGACGCTTCGAGCCGCCTATCCTCCTGACAAAGGAGAAATTTGCCGCAGCCATCGCCATACTGACTCCCGAGAAGAGTTGCATCTGCATGCAACGCCTGGCCGTGGGAACCGATGCGGACAGCGTGGAGGTACTGACGAGACTCCAGTCCCTGGTACCTGTGGGTCGTGACAGGCAATTACCTATCGCAGTTGCCACGACAGCTGACGAACCAGCAGTCGCACCAGCCGTGGTGGTTACAGAAACCGCCACGTCCTCTCCATCGTCCAGGCTGGCAACACCCGACGAGCCTGCCGAGGTCGAGAAAACCTTTCGGAAGCGCCCAGCGGCGGCCGTAGATGACACTCCCCCCCCCCCCCCCCCCCCCTCACAGGCAAGTTGCGGTCGCTCCAGGCAGAAGAAGAGGAGTGTAGGACGACGACTGCATCGCCGAAGAGGCCCGATGAAGAAGTCTTCATCGCTCCCTCCCGGCGCCACAGAGCGAGAGCCAGGTCGTTTGGACCGATGACGCCGGAACAGGGCGAGGCTGGTTTGCAGACCTACCGGAAGTAGCGGAGACCGACGGGGACGGGACCACACCGACTACGGCGACGAAACGGCACCGCCGCCGGCCGCCCATTACCATCCAGAGGGGTGAGGGCTATAGCAAGCTCAGACAGAAGCTCTACTCTGTCGCAAAACCGCGGAAGATTATCGCGGGGACCGAGACATATAAGGTCAACGCAGAGAGCATAGTGGACCATTCGAAACTCATGCAACTCTGAGAGACCGAGAAGTGGTACTGCTTCACTCACAGCACGGAGCAGCCGAGGCAGCTGAAGGTAGTCTTTCGTCACCTGCCGCTGAAGATGGAACCGACGTTCCAACAGCGGCAGCTGGATAAAATTGGTTACCAGACCCACCATGTCGGCCTGATGAGGTGTCCCAGGACCCACAGGGACATCTCCTTGTTCCTTCTGATTCTAGTCGACAATGTAACAACCGGAAAAATTTTCCAGGTTGTAAACGTTGCCGACTTCGACGTGAAAGTCGAGCAACTCCGCGCGAAAGGCAAACGAGCCCAGTGCTTTAACTGCCAACGCATGGACCACGTGGGAAATTTTTGCAGGATGCCTGTGCACAGCTGTAAGTCCGCCGGGAAGCACCCGTCGTGGGACTGCCCGAAGAAGCAGGTACACCGACCGACGTGCTGCAACTGTAACGGGGACAACGTCGCTTGTTACCGAGGAAGCGCCGCATTCAACAGCGGGAAGCGCGCCAGCCGCTTCGTGGACGTTGCTAAGGGGAAGCCGGCCGCCTCCTCCGGGAGGCCACGGCCGCTCTTAGGATAGGCCGCACCGCCATCGCAGCCTTCGCAGCTGCCCTCGTCCGCGGCACCGCCTGCAGTCGGGAGATACGGCTTGCCGGCGCACGCCGCTATAGGGACGGTTGCCGCCAGCGCAGGGCGTTTCCACCACGCCGCTTAGCTGCCGACTACGGGATACGTCGCGAAGGAGTCATACCTTCCTGAAACGGCGAAGGATGACACCACCGAGCTGGCCGCGCTTCTGCGGTCGCTCAACCAGCTGATGACGCAGCTACCGGTCCTTGTTGGAGCAGTGACGGCGGCCCTCTAGGCCACCTCCGGGAGAGGCCAGCCTTAAAATGGATAACGACCTTATTTATGTGTTAACCATTTGCACGTTCAACGCTCGGGGTCTCCATCCCCAGCAGGGCGACTTTCGCCAAATCCTACGGGACGAGATGGTCGACATCTGCCTTGTGCAGGACACCTTAGTCAAAGCCGGGGTCGACTTGGGTGCAGCAAATTTTTGCTGCTACCGAGATGATAGAGCCACCTACGGGGGCGGCACTGCCATCTACGTGAAGAAGTCACTGCACCAGCAGCGGGTTCAACTGCCGGCGCTCAATGCGCTGGAAGCCACCGGAGTCGCTGTCAACACCACCGCCGGAAAGATTCTTTTCGTGTCGGTCTATCGGCAGCCTAGCAGACCGCTAGACGAAGCCGACTTCGACGTCCTGCTGTCGTTGGAGGAACGAGCATTCATTGCCGGGGATTTCAATGCGAAACACACCGAATGGAACTCGCGAACTGTTGGCCGAAGAGGGCGCCGCCTCTCCCGCGTCGTTTACCGCAACGGCGCGATCACCGTGGCGCCGTTTGACCCCTCGATCTTCTCTGTAGGGGGACAACCGGACGTGCTCGATATTGCTCTCCTGAAGGGAATCGGTCTCTTTGCGACCGTGGAGACGCGTAACGTCCTCTCCTCCGACCACGTACCGATCATTTTTTGCCTCAACGTGGCCGGAGTTACTCTTCCAGACAGCCGTCCGCGCTATCGCATGCTCGACGCCGAGCGCTTTCAGACGAAAGCTCTCGAACTACTCGAGGACGCGCCAAACCCCGCCGTGATAGGGGCAGACACCGCCCTAGCATTCTTCTCCCGAAGAATACTCCGAGCAGCGGAGAAAGGCACGCGGAGACGACACCAAGGACCACGAGACTTTTCGCGACAGCTACCGCGCCTCGTCATGGACGCGATCACCGAGAAGAACCGACTGTTTCGTAAATGGCAGCTCACTTGCCAACCAGACACGTACCGCCGCTTTAAGCGCATGAGACGGGAAATTGAGGTAGCAGTCGAGCAACAACGGAACCAGGAATGGGAAGACAATGTGTCTACCCTCAATCCTGAGGATGGCAGTGCAAGGAGGGTGGTAAAGTCTTTCCTACGGCGGCGACAGTGAATGCCGCCTTTACAGGTCGGGAACGACTTTGCCAGCGGCCACGAAGCGTAAGCCAGCGTCCTGACTGACGCATTTGCAGCGAACTTCACACCGGTGGCCGACCTCATCGACGACGATCACATACGGCAAGTCCACAGGTAACTACCAACCTTCCGCGCCGCAAGGGAGGAAGGCGACGTTGTCGAGCCGACAACGGAGGAGGAAGTTGCTGCGCATCTCCGCTCGCTGAACCCAAGAACGCTGGAGGGCGATGTTTTCAACGAGATTCTCCGATCAGGTGTCTACCCTTTCTGCGTGGAAACACGCGGAGGTCGTGGCCATTCTGAAATTCGGCAAGGACCCACGCCAGGCATCGATCTACCGACCCATCAGCCTGCTCCCGTCCCTCTCGAAAGTTTTCGAGAGGCTGTACGCGAGACGATTGGAGCGACACGTCACCCAGGAGGGCATTATTCCGGACGAGCAGTTCGGGTTCAGAGAAAAACATGCCACTTCCCACCAGCTTTAGGGGTGGTAGAACAGGCGATGAGGGCACTAGAAAAAAGGGAATCCTTTGGGGGCGTGTTCCTCGACTTCTCCCGAGCGGTTGACTCGGTGAGGCACGCAGGTCTCGAGTTCAAACTTTTTGAACAAGGGATACCGACATCCCACATGACGCTGCTAGGGTCATACCTGTCTGAACGAACCTTCCACGTGAGGGCTGACGGCGGTACGTCCACAGACCGGCAGATACTTACAGGGCTGCCGCAGTGGTCGGTTCTCGCGCCCTCGCTGTACTCCCTGTACACTGCTAACGCGCCGAAAGTAGCAGGAGCCGAACTGGCCCTGTACGCTGATGATACAGCCCTGTTCACTCGCAGCATGAACGCCCAAGTGCGGAGAAACCGCCTCCAACGCAGGTGTGACGTCTTGGTCTCATGAGCAACAAAGTGGCGGCTGAAATTCAACGCCACAAAGAGCCAAGCATTTGTCTTCACCCGAAGACTTCTGCCTCCAGTGCTTACGCCGGTCGAAATCCTGGGTGAACCTATCCCATGGAGTGGGACGGCGAAGTACCTAGGGGTTACCCTAGATCGCAGGCTCACCTGGAAGCATCACATCCGTGATGTGAAAGGGAGAGCAATAGAACACCTTCGCGCCCTGTATCCGCTGCTAAACCCGCAGTCGTCATTTCCACCGCAACACGGCATCACGCTTTATCTAACACTGGTTCGCCCATTGTTATAGTATGCGGCCGTGGTCTGGGGAAAATCCGCAGATGCTCACATTGTGACTCTGCAGCGGATATAGAAACGCGCCCTGAAGACTACTATGCATCTTCCGAGGCGCTTCTCCAAGCGCCAACTCCACGAGGACACCGGAATCCTGCTTCTTCGAGACAGGTTTCGCACCATCGGCAGGAAATTCTACGAGAAGACGGGACGCTCCCGCAACCGGCTCATCCGTGGACTGGGCCAACAACCTCATCACAGGCCAACCACGCGCTGGCCTGCCTGCTGAGGGATTAAGTTTTACTAATCCCTCAAGAGAGTGTGTCTTTCTCTTTTTCAGGTTACAACAGCTACGACCAATCAACAAGAGTGGCAATACATCTTTCTCTCTCTTACAGGAACCGCAGAAATGACAAATTTTTGTGTAAACTGCACCACCACGAGCCAAGGACAGGCTCGTCATTCCAGCATCAGCATATCCCGTCCCTTCGCCTGAAGGTGATGGAGGTGCATTCCATCGAAACGTTGATACGAGACGACGATGCTACTGTAAATGAATGTTTGAGTAGGAGGTTGGAGTATATAAATTGTAGAGGGAGGACATTACGTGACTACAGTAAGCAGTTTCAGGCGGATGTAGTTGTTAGACATAGATGAAGGTTATTGGTCAGAACACACTAACATGGAGTCTTCGGACTGAACGGAGCGGTAAGGAAGACAACAACAAGTGCACACAAACAAAGGGGTGACAATACACTGAGATTTATAAATCTTTTGTAGAAGTTTCAGAGTCCCAAGTAACCACTAAGCTGACGCTTAGAAGTAGGCGTCGCACGCGCCGCAATGGCTGCGATTTTGTCGGGGTCTATATGAATCCCATCACCCGACACAATATGACCCAAAAACTTTATACCTTCGTGCCCGAAATGTGATTTGTCGAGATTCACAGTCACCCCCACTTTCTCGAATACGTCTAGCAATCTATTTAGAACTCGGTTGTGTTCCTCCCATGACTTCTCTACAATGAGAATGTCGTCAGCGTACACAGTTACGCGCGCTTTCAGGTCGTCGGGTAGTATCGTATTCAGGACTCTTACTAAGGCGGATCAAGAAACATTCAATCCAAAATGGAGGCGTTAAACTGGTAGCAACTTCCATAGCAAAGGAATGCTATGTATTGCCTGTATGACGAATAGAGCATTATTTGCTAGTAGCTGAATCATAGGTCAACAGATGATAAAACTTACAGACCGTGAAAGCGTTGCAAACGTTCCTCCAGTTCTTCTGGCTTACCCGTCTCGGGCATAATAATCCTATTTATTCGTCGCGAGTCCAACGCCAGCAGCACGGACTTGTCCCGCTTCGTTGTTGTTGTTGTTGCGGTCTTCAGTCGTGAGACTGGTTTGATGCAGCTCTCCATGCTACTCTATCATGTGCAAGCTTCTTCATCTCCCAGTACCTACTACAACCTACATCCTTCTCAATCTGCTTAGTGTACTCATCTCTTGGTCTCCCTCTACGATTTTTACCCTCCACGCTGCCCTCCAATACCAAATTGGTGATCCCTTGATGCATCAGAAAATGTCCTACCAACCGATGCCTTCTTCTGGTCAAGTTGTGCCACAAACTTCTCTTCGCCCCAATCCTATTCCATACTTCCTCATTAGTTATGTAATCTACCCATCTAATCTTCAGCATCCTTCTGTAGCACCACATTTCGAAAGCTTCTATTTTCTTCTTGTCCAAACTATTTATCGTCCATGTTTCACTTCCATACATGACTACACTCCATACAAATACTTTCAGAAATGACTTCCTGACACTTAAATCCATACTCGATGTTAACTAATTTCTCTTCTTCAGAAACGCTTTCCTTGCCATTGCCAGTCTACATTTTATATCCTCTCTACTTCGACCATCATCAGTTATTTTGATCCCCAAATAGCAAATCTCCTTTACTACTTTAAGTGTCTCATTTCCTAATCTAATATCTTCAACATCACCCGACTTAATTCGACAACATTCCATTATCCTTGTTTTGATTTTGTTGATGTTCATCTTATATCTTCCTTTCAAGACACTGTCCATTCCATTCAACTGCTCTTCCAAGTCCTTTGCCGTCTCTGACAGAATTACAATGTCATCGGCAAACCTCAGAGTTTTTATTTCTTCTCCGTGGATTTTAATACCTACTCCGAATTTTTCTTTTGTTTCCTTTACTGCTTGCTCAATATACAGATTGAATAACATCGGGGAGAGGCTACAACCCTGTCTTACTCCCTTCCCGACCACTGCTTCCCTTTCATGTCCCTCGACTCTTATAACTGCCATCTGGTTTCTGTACAAATTGTAAATAGCCTCTCGCTCCCTGTATTTTACCTCTGCCAACATGAGAATTTGAAAGAGAGTATTCCAGTCAACATTGTCAAAAGCTTTCTCTAAGTCTGCAAATGCTAGAAACGTAGGTTTGCCTTTCCTTAATATTTCTTCTAAGATAAGTCGTTGGGTCAGTATTGCCTCAAGTGTTCCAGTGTTTCTACGGAATCCAAACTGATCTTCTACGAGGTCGGCTTCTACTAGTTTTTCCATTCGTCTGTAAAGAATTCGTGTTAGTATTTTGCAGCTGTGGCTTATTAAACTGATTGTTCGGTAATTTTCACATCTGTGAACACCTGCTTTCTTTGGGATTGGAATTATTATATATTCTTGATGTTTGAGGGTATTTCGCCTGTTTCATACATCTTTCTCACCAGATGGTAGAGTTTTGTCATGACTGGCTCTCCCAAGGCCGTCAGTAGTTCCAATGGAATTTTGTCTACTCCGGGGGCCTTGTTTCGACTCAGGTCTTTCAGTGCTCAGTCAAACTCTTCACGCAATATCATATCTCTCATTTCATCTTCATCTACATCCTCTTCAATTTCCATAATATTGTCCTCAAGTGCATCGCCCTTGTATAGACCCTCTATACACTCATTCCACCTTTCTGCTTTCCCTTCTTTGCTTAGAACTGGGTCTCCATCTGAGCTCTTTATGTTCATACAAGTGGTTCTCTTATCTCCAAAGGTCTCTTTAATTTTCCTGTAGGCAGTATCTATCTTACCCCTAGTGAGATAAGCCTCTACATCCTGACATTTGTCCTCTAGCCATCCCTGCTTAGCCATTTTGCACTTCCTGTCGATCTCATTTTTGAGACGTTTGTATTCCTTTTTGTCTGCTTCATTTACTGCATTTTTATATTTTCTCCTTTCATAAATTAAATTCAATATTTCTTCTGTTACCCAAGTATTTCTACTAGCCCTCGTCTTTTTACCTACTTGATCCTCTGCTGCCTTCACTACTTCATCCCTCAAAGCTACCCTTTCTTCTTCTACTGTATTTCTTTCCCCCATTCCTGTCAATTGTTCCCTTATGCTCTCCCTGGAACTCTGTATAACCTGTGGTTCTTTCTGTTTATTGCGGTCCCATCTCCTTAATTTCCCACATTTTTGCAGTTTCTTCAGTTTTAATCTACAGGTCATAACCAATAGATTGTGGTGAGAGTCCACATCTGCCCCTGGAAATGTCTTACAATTTAAAACCTGGTTTCTAAATCTCTGTCTTACCATTATATAATCTATCTGATACCTTTTAGTATCTCCAGGGTTCTTCCATGTATACAACCTTCTCTCATGATTCTTAAACCAAGTGTTAGCTATAATTAAGTTGTGCCCTGTGCAAAATTCTACCAGGCGGCATTCTCTTTCATTTCTTAGCCCCAATCCATATTCACCTACTATGGTTCCTTCTCTCTCTTTTCCTACACTCAAATTCCAGTCACCCATGACTATTAAATTTTCGTCTGCCTTCACTATCTGAATAATTTCTTATATTTCATCATACATTTCTTCAATTTCTTCGTCATTCGCAGAGCTAGTTGGCATATAAACTTGTACTACTGTAGTAGGTGTGTGCTTCGTATCTATCTTGGTCACAATATTGCGTTCACTATGCTGTTTGTACTAGCTTACCCGCATTCCTATTTTCCTATTCATTATTAAACCGACTCCTGCATTACCCCTCTTTGAATTTGTGTTTATAACCCTGTAGTCACCTGACCAGAAGTCTTGTTCCTCCTGCCACCGAACTTCACTAATTCCCACTATATCTAACTTTAACCTATCCATTTCACTTTTTAAATTTTCTAACCTACCTGCCCGATTAAGGGATCTGACTTTCCACGCTCCGATCCGTAGAACGCCAGTTTTCTTTTTCCTGAGAACGACATCCTCTTGAGTAGTACCCGCCCGGAGATCCGAATGGGGGACTATTTTACCTCCGGAATATTTTACCCAAGAGGACGCCATCATCATTTAATCATACAGTAAAGCTGCATGCCCTCGGGAAAAATTACGGCCGTAGTTTCCCCTTGCTTTCAGCCGTTCGCAGTACCAGCACAGCAAAGCCGTTTTGGTTATTGTTACAAGGCCAGATCAGTCAATCATCCGGACTGTTGCCCTTGCAACTACTGAAAAGGCTGCTGCCCCTCTTCAGGAACCACACGTTTGTCTGGCCTCTCAACAGATACCCCTCCGTTGTGGTTGCACATACGGTACGGCTATCGGTATCGCTGAGCCCCCCCCCCCCCCCCCCCCCACCAACGGCAAGGTCCATCGTTCATGGGGAGGTGGGGGCATTAGTGGCATCACAAAAAAAAAACTGAACTCAACTCAAGACCTTGGCAAATGAAGTTAACTCGATCCTGTATTTTAATTTATACGCCTTTTCCGGATATCGCCCCCCTGACCGTGGTTCCTCTCACCTGGTAAGTCCGCCAACTCCCCGTCTCGTGACACCTCCGGAAACGCTGCCTCACTAACAAGCGAAAAGGGGCTGGCCATATCGAGGACACACCTAAGGTTGACTTCTCGAATGGAAACAGATATGACTGGGCTCACCACTGGCACACGCAGACTGTGGCCCTCCCTCAACAAATCTTCTCGAATGACTTCTTCCTTTGTCAAAAGTACTCCAATATCGATAAAAGCACTGGTCCTCTGTAAGTTGACGCCTTCTGCGTCATTCAATTGTCATTGTTCTGTTTAGGGCCATTAGGCGGATTGTGTCGGGGGTTTGCCGGACAAATTTCTACACCGGTTGGCGGTGCTCCCGAACTGTTTCTAGCACCCCTGTTGTTATCTCTCCCTCTTTGCATTTGCTCGTAATTTTCCGTATGTTGTTCACCTCGATTTCCATAACTATTTTCACGGTCCCAATTGTTACCATATGGACGGCCACGGTCCTGTCTATTTCTCCAACATCCACAGTTTTGCCAGCCGCCGTTCTCGTTTCTATTCCGTCAGTCCCGGTTCCTTGACCGTTGCCTCTCGCACTCTCTTGGCACCTCTCTCCTGTGCCATCTACTGCGTCCGCTCTGCCGCGTGATTCTGTGCGTATGGCCCTGCTTCATATTCTAATTCTTATACAATGGCTTTGAAGCCGTCCATATCATGCTTGCACTGCAGCCAATACGATGTGACTCACGTGGAAAGGCACCTTGGTCATACATATACGCATCAGTTCCGTCTCGTCAAGTTACTGATTTGACTGCACCATATGTTCAAACAAACATGCAACACTCGTTAACCCGGACAGTTTCAAAGCAGGAATCATAGATGTACTGTGTTTTATGTGATCTTGCACCGCCATAGTCCAATACGCCGTGAGGAAAGCCTGTTTAAGGTCGTGCACGGAAGTACACTGGCGCACAACCTTTCACATTCTAGGCGGGTTCTGCTGCCTGAAAACCACATATGAATTCTATCTTGCGTCTGATAGGCCACGTTGGAGAGAAGGTGAGAGGAAATTGTTCCAGCAAAACCATGGGATAGATACCGTCGCTCGTATCCTTTAATAACTGGAATTTTCTTAACGAGAGGAAGTATTTGTGTTCAATCTCCTCTGTTCCGTACCGCGAGTAAAGCTCACGAGAACGCCTTCTCCTACTCCGCTAGTCCCTAGCGGTCTCATCATCTTCATAACTCGATTCTTCTTTGTGACTTGAATCCCGCGCCTCACTTTTTCCACGGTACCTGTAATCCTTCGCCGCCATTCCGCGCCTACCCTTTACGCGGGCCTCCAGTGAAGCCACGCGCCAGATAAATTCTTTTTCTGCGCCCGCATATCTCTCCGCGTTTCCGTATTCTCGGAGGTTAATTTCTGTTGCAGACTGTGTTTCCTTAACGTAGTTTATTTCTGGTGGCTACTGCTCATAGGGGAGTGGTTAGTCACCAGCTTAACAACCCGCGCTAATTCGTCTAGGAGTTCCCGTGTTTCCACAGCTACATGCTGCTTGTGGGAGGCGAGGTCGCTTACACAAGCCTGTATGGCCCAGGTATTTTGATCGACTCGCTCGCTAGTGGAATCCGGGCATTGTTTGCCAGCTACCTGCAGCCGAGAGAGTTGGTTTTCCATGTATTTGAGAGACTGTGTCTCAATAGCCTGAAACATCTTTTCTATTGTCTGTTCTTGTTCTAGGAGGCTTTCTCGCACGCGCAGCTGCTCAATTTCTATATCCTCAAGCCGCTGCTCTACAATGCTTAGAATACTGATTATTCCCCCGGCTACTTCCTCAAACCGCCCATTCATCTCGGCTCGGATTCCATCCGACTGCTCTCGGATTCCATCCGACTGCACCTTCATTTTAGTTTCTAATTCACTTTGCATTACG
The DNA here is from genome assembly GCF_023897955.1 of Schistocerca gregaria. NCBI lineage: Eukaryota > Metazoa > Arthropoda > Insecta > Orthoptera > Acrididae > Schistocerca > Schistocerca gregaria. Next base: position 423,613,085 of record NC_064931.1, read on the forward strand.
GTGAGAAACCGCAAGAGCCTAGTCATACCCACTGCACATTGCTATTGTGAATACCAGCAGGTTCACTCCCTTTGTTAACCGAATGAGCGTTCGTATTCTAACCCTTACATACTGCTAGCATCTGATTGTAAACTTCCAGCCTCTGCCACGTTATTTACTGCGCTGGTTTTCGCGGCTTCTGTATTCACACGATATCGCTTCCTGCAATTAAACTAGTACTTTGATCTTCCTAATTCCTTCCCAAATTTCCCGGCTACCACTCTTAGTTTGACTACACGTTCCCATCATTTTACGAATAAAATCAGCCCTAAAATTGTAGTGCTTCACTCGCCTGTCTACACATTCCCTTAATCACTGTGCTTAGCACTACCAACGGTATCTTACGGTATCATCACATGCATGAATAAAACCTAAAACAAGACACACAAAATAGATTAAAATACAAACTGAAAGACAGAAAATACCACAACGCTCTTAGCAGCGCACAACTTGACAAACAATAAAGAAATTATTTGGCTCTTTTGAAAGAGAAAAACAAATAACCAATTATAATTAAAGCACTGTAAAAATCTAACTACGAATTTTTCCAGAAGACTCCACGTCTAGCGCATCCTGAGCATAGGTCCGGCATGTGTGCACTTAAGTGATGTTTATGAAAGGATTTGAGCTCAGAGCTATATCAAGATAGCTAAAAGAGCCACACGCAAATGGACATACTATTTAACTTGAAATCAAATTAAAAGATTGGGTCCCCACCAACTTTAGCTACACGACAAACACGTTGCTCGAATGAGTTGGAAAATCGATTAATTTAGTCATAAGAAAAATACTCATAAAAGAACATTCATTGTAATATCACTCGTAAAAAATGGGATGTAATTATTAATATGATCCAGGGATTTTTCACACGAATCAGATATTAAAATAAAGTAAAAAGTGTGTGAACACTGTGAATATGAGCAGCTTTGCAGCAACATTCCTGAAATCAAGATCAGTCCTTAAGAATTTGCTTTAAAGGAAAAGGGAACACTAGTTATTGGGCCTGTGCGCATGGAAACGCTGTGGATGGGATAACAAGGAAACTACAAGGTTAATGGCGTAGGTAAAGGAGACGTAACATCGGTACACTAGAAAAGACTTGAAACCAAATTATTAATTTTTTTAGACATTTGTATAAGACATCTATACAACTGCTGTTGTCTGGTAACTACGAACGATTGCTTGCAAAATGCTATAGATTCACAACAGAAACTCTTAATTTAGAATCGTGATCGTAATTAGAGAGGGACGGGAAAGTTTTAATACTCGCATGCAGACCCACATTCATTCAAAGAACAGCAAGGACGGCCGCAACACCAACACGCAACGCAGCTAGAAGGTTTGTTCAGCTGTGTTCAGAAATGATTAAATAAAAGAGTAGGTACATTTGAACTTCACGGCTGCATTTAAAGTTGAACCTCGGTTTGAGAAACAGCCTCAGTGAGGGCCACACATACACTCTTACGCGCTTACCATGAAGTCACAAACCCCAAATGCAATTCTATTATCCAGACAGGATATATGTAATATTCCAAAACCAGCGCAATAAGTAAACTCGAGGACATAGGCAGACTGATACGGGAATGTTAGGCTCATAGTTTACTCGTGTGGCCACGTGGTTCGAGGAAACATAATTTCTACGTATTGTGCCTAAATTTTAGCAACAACAATTAACATTCAATAGAGGACACATTTGAATAGACAAAGAGCAATGGCAGAAGGCCAACATACTCTAACATTAACCCACTTGGGTAGTTTCCAAGGAACGTATAGTAATGAAACAAAGAAAATTCACAAAAGAGGCTAAAATGATCAAGATTCGGAAAAGATTAGGATATGTACACAGGCAGTTGCTGGCACACAGACAGACACACTGAACCGAGGACGCACTTCCTACGTGAGATCGCTTCAACATATGCAGCACGTTGGTGCTAAGTTCATATTACGTACCAAAGTCTGCACTAGGAATGAAACTGGATGTCTGCAAAAGCCTTGCATTCATTGCTGCGACCCAGGAAAACAATCTTTATAAGACAAAACGCTAGGCCAAAAACTAAAAGCTCCCGTCTCGCTATAAGACCATGCGCTACGCGGTTAAATCAACTTGCCCTTCTTCGAAGAGACCTCGGCTGCAGACCCTCGGAGAGCAGGAAGCACACTGTCCATCTCACACTGAACTTCTTCCACATGCCCCCGTGGCCAGGCCAGAGATGACAACTGTAACTTTCACACAAAGGGAACTAATCTCTTTGTCTACCCGAAAACTACAAGGGTTAGCCATTATGTAAGACTACCGCTGATTCTCTGCAGCAGACTAAACCACCGTGCAGCAAAATGAAACACACCCACATTCATTCACTCAAGCATGCCAGAGAGTTTTGGAATAGGAAGGCAAGGGATAAACATTTTATGGAATCATAGTCGTGAGTTGGGTTACATATAAAAATATAGAAGGCCTACAATGGCATTATAGACTCATTTGCATGTCCGAAAAGTACCAACATAACAACCATAGGATGCTTTCAAATCGTAGAAGGCTACGGCTAGATTGAATGATAGCTCAGTCTTCTCTGGTACGAGGTTTAGCAACGAAAGGAGCAGAATTGCCTTATTAGTAAGTTAGAAAACATATGTTGTTTTAAGATGGCGGATCGTTTCCCAGGGCCCGTATCTGTTTTTTAGTTGAGTGATATCCGTGTAAATGACTAAGATTTCATCAACGAATACCTCATTAAGGTGTGTCTTGTGCAGGATGTGTGTGGGAGTGCGTGAAAATAACTCAGGCGATACTACTGCCATCAGACTTCCTGCTGGGAAGATAGCCAGCTGTGGATCAGCGAAGCGTGGTTCAGCGCTGCGGTGCAAAGAGCAGAAAGTGTTACCACTGCGGCTGCTGCGACGCTACGCATGCGCCGGCGTAATTGTGTTGCCGTCGGAACGCGTCTCCGGCGCCGCAGATAATTAACGGAGGAACGCGCCCAAGCGGAGCGTTTGCGAGAAATGGGCAGCCAAGCAGAGCTCACCGCCCCCACGTGTAGGGCATATATTTTGCCGTTACTAACATCTTCATCAAAACTTAACGGCCTCGTATGCTGATAATGGTACACTAATTTCAGCTGCATACAAGGTAATTTTTCGATATGTATAGAAAATCAAAAGACATGCATATGATGTTGAAAGGAATCGAGAAGTTACGTACTACTTTTCACGCAAATATTTACCAACGTGTCTGTGCTTTTCTGTTTTTCACAACCTTCAGGAAAACTAATTAATCCATACGTAAAACGATCATATTATAAGGATACCGTGTACCTGCTTCGTCTACACGAAACACGCTGGTCGTAAAATACAAGCAATATTTCCGTAGTGAACCAAGCAAAAGAAAGCCGTGACTTTGAAAACACATAATCCTCTGGTCCTGGCCACAAGGGGCACTTTCCGCGTGCTGCAAAACGAACATAAACGCTTTTCTTGGTTCGTATTCACCATATATTGTCAATACAATCCAGAAAGTCTACGTGCTGTTGCTTGTTCCCGCATCCGTTGTGCGCCTGATTGGCCCAGTCACACATGGTTTCAAAGGGTCATTCCCAAAACTTTACAACTTGTAAGTTAATTACTGGATAAATAGTTGGTACAAAATACAGAAGAGGAATTTTTGATTGCACATTTGCTCTTGCTTCTGCAGGTAACTTTTGCGTTAGCCTCAAAGCGTCATTCTGTAAGATACTGGTCGATCAGCTGCCTTTTCAGATGCTGATTTTACAATTAGGCTTCTAGATGAATTCATAAAATTCACATAGCTGCCTTCCTCAGGCCACTGTATTTGAATAGGCTTGATTATTTTGTGAAATATTTGCCATATCTTTCAGCTTCTGCATCACATCAGAGACCTCCCATACATGTTTTTCAAGCCTACATACAGCAGAGACTGCTATTACTCGGTAGAAGATCTATTCAAAAATATTTTCCTTTGCGCTAACAAAATCAATGGCGCATGTGGTATTTGACGAAGAAGCTTTATCTGTTAGAAGCCTCGGTTTCAGGAATACAGTGGAGATCACATTATCCGGAATAATTGCTATCGTAAGACACTCGCCTAATCGAAAGTTCTGGTAACTGAATAAATGAAGAAAAGCGATTTTTGCATTATTAGCTTTAGAAAGATAATCTGCATCGCCAATGTATGATTATCTTTTAGGTACATTGTCAGACGGATATCTTTCTAGGGTTAATACATAGTGTTACGACCGGCCGGAGTGGCCGAGCGGTTCTAGGCGCTACAGTCTGGAACCGCGCGACCGCTACGGTCGCAGGTTCGAATCCTGCCTCGGGCATGGATGTGTGTGATGTCCTTAGGTTAGTTAGGTTTAAGTTCTAGGGGACTGATGACCACAGTAGTTAAGTCCCATAGTGGTCAGAGCCATTTGAACCATAGTGTTACGTGTTTATTCAAAAGAACAAACAAAAATGTTTTTAAGAGATTAGAGACGAATATTGGTATGTATGTGCAATTATCTTAAAACTAACACAACACAGCAACTTCAATAATGGAATATTGAATAAAAGTCACATAGAGCATTCACTGTCGTTTAATTCTGCTTAAAATGATTGGTAATTGCTTTTTAATGTAAACATCTTTTTTTGCTGTTACATCACGAATTAGTTTTAATTGAAGTAAACACACGGTACCTCCGTTGGTTCTTCGAAGCATTTGAAAGCTGTTTCCATAGCTTGAAATACTTCAGCATAACGTAGTCCTACATCATTTTCTGCATGTACAGTCGAGCTCGGATCCGTATGACCTGAATAGTATTTCGCCTGATTCGCATGCAAAACGCATAACGCAGCTGTCTAGCAGGTCCTCTAATCGCTCCTCTGGACATGTGTTCGACTATTGAAAATGGTTCCAACAAGTCACCACTAGAAAATACTGCTCTCTATCGTAGTAACTGAAGATGTTAAGCAACACCATGACACATCGAACATCAGGGAACACCTTATCACAGATAAGACTGCCTTAAGACTTGTAAGCTCCCATTTATTACAATAAATGACATACCCGAAATGTTACCACTCTCATTATTACGCCAGAAAGGTTATGCACGTAGTAAGTCCGCCGTATTCATGATTTCCTCCTCAAAGAAACATACCCGACCTATTATTTAACACAAAATTACATTAAAAATTTAAGTCATTGACGAGCAGCTAGTCAAGAATATGTATGAACTTCAAATGACACGACGAACCGTCTCGTTCTGCATATGGATTCAAACCCAGGTCATGCAGACTAAGCAATGATTTCGTGACTGACGGAAACTAATAGTCGTTCCGGGCTAGGCATACAGAGTGTGATATACATCGATTTTAGACACTATCAGTTAGCAAATATCTCTTCAAATTACATAACGTAAACATTTATTTGAACGCGAATTCCTACCCAGCATCTATTGTCCCTGTTAACGAACTACGGGAGATGTTAAAAATTGCTTCTTCACAAGTAACTTACTTTAAATGCCAAGAGGTAAAGCTTTATGTTGGACAGGAATTCGAACCCAGAAACTAATCGGATTCTTATCGAAGTACAATCAACTGTGACATATCGGATTTTCTCGGCAGTAGCACGATGTTTTAAGTGAAATGACGAAACATTAATTTTTTCCTTCCCAGGACTCCTTCGCTGTTATATTCTAGAGAAAACGAACTTAAAATATGGGTTTGTTACACCAGCACCAACATGTGAGTATGTTGCAAATAGATATAATATGACGAAGAGTTCAGTGATGTCTGGTAATTGAACCCCACACGTATCGTCGTTGACTAAACACAAAGAGACTTCAGCTACCGAATTTTGTCCTCCAGCAGCTCGGAATAACATCCTTGAACTTACAGTGATCTCACAAATAGTTCTGTGTCTCACTGGGAGTCAAAAACGTCAGATATCGTTAGTGTTGACAACGAATGAAAATACATTAAAAATCCAAATGATTATCCACCAGCAGATACGTGTTCTCATGCTAGAGCTTGATAATACATAATGAAACCTTTAGTGCGGGGCCAGGATTCAAACCCATTCACGTGTAACATGTGGAGATGTTGAGGAATCTGCAGTTTTGAACAAACAACAAATTGTAGTCCAGCTGTAATGTCACTATGGGATCAAATTCCTGGTTATGGGCGGTCTGAGTTGCATTCCCAGTTCAGCGCTAATTTTATCGGCATACCGAAACTCAAATAAAAGATGGAATAAGTGTGCTGTGGCCCTACATGGCGTTTCTTTCGTCACTAAAAATAAAAAACTAGTATAAAAGAAGGTTACTGGTGATAGAGTTTCTACATGCCGCCACTCCTGACTTGATTGTGGTTCAACCTAACGTCTACTTGGTAGGGAAGGAATATCATGTTTAATGTGAATTTCTGACCACAGTGCCATTATACCTTCTTCACTGGGCGTAGCCAAAAGAGAATAGGGTCTGTCTCTCCCTATCAAAAATCATCGGCAGAAGTTGGAATCGTACCCAGACCATAAGTATATGAACCTAACATCAGTCCAACAGACCACCAAACTCTCTTCTCTGAGACTCATTTTTCTATGTTAACGCCATTGCGCCACACTGGATGAGAATTCTGACACACATGCTCCCCGTAGTGGTTTGCACCATGTTATGTACATTCATTTACTCGGTTGGCCGAATCCCATGAACTAGCTGCCTCGGCTACCCAATGCTTACATTCGACTATTTTGTAATCACCGAAAAAAAATCAAGTAATTGCCTCCTACACATAACTGCCAATGTGTAGGATGCAGAAATTTAAGGAGGAAGTGTTCGTTTCCACTTGTGGTACTCTATTGCACTATCTGTTTGTTGAAAACGTCGTGCAGTGCAAAAGAAAAGCAGTAACTCTCTGACTCTCAAAAGTCTAGATCCAACCATATGCATTATCTAGCAGCACTGTGGAATGCGGAAGTTCTGGAGGAATTGTAGTTGACTTCTGCTGCTGCTGTAGCTGCGTTTCCGCTAGTAGTGTAACGGTTTGTGTTGCCAACCACAGATAAGTCATGGTGAATTCAAGTGCATTCACTGCTACATTTTTTAAAACGCAATGATGCTATCTGCTGAAGTTATCAATGTAATGGAACTTTGAACATAATACCCTTCACTTCTCAACCCAAAATAGAAGCATGTGGAAGAAGGGCTAACTTCTGCGACATTTTGTTCTTTTCAGGTTTAATAGACGGCCAGGCAGCAGACGCATTTCGAAACTTTTGGATTATGTATGGGGAGAGGGCATAGTGCCATAATACGTTAGAAAACCATTTTATACATTGGCTGTCGTGTGGTAGGGGCATTTTATTCTTCTTCAAACCTTCCTTTACAGCTTTAACTCAGAACAAGTTTTCTGCATGCATGTAATCCATTAACTGCATGTGCATTGTCAGACTGTTATAGATAACATCAGAGAATTGACACATATCATTGATGATTATTTCTCTGTCATGTTTACAATCTTTTGTTACACATAAAGCGATAATAACTCAGATTATTCAATGGAAATGACAGGAAAAATCAAGTGAACTTTGATGATTAATTCTGTGCTCACCAGGAAGTAACTCATCGATCACAGAGTTGCCAAACATACCTTGCCTTGTGGCCAAAATCTCAATTACAGTACCAGCAGGAGGAAGACGAACCGATGTGTTCCTTCAGTGGGCTGGGAAGTGACCATAACTGGCGACTCAGAGATGCAGCTGCCACAGCCTGGAATACGTAATGCGTCTGATTTTCCTTTTTGTAACTAGGGTTAGGGACTATAGCGTAGTTACTAATAAAACTCAGAAATGACTGCAAGCTAAGGATCGTAAATCAGTAACTCTCATAGTTGGTTTTACGTTTGTTTTGTAAGTGTACACAAAACTAAAAAACTCATCCACGGACGTTTTCGTGTCTGGCCGATAGTCGAGCACAACAAACAAATAAGAATAAAAAAAGAATATTTGTGTTTATGTGTGTGTGTGTGTGTGTGTGTGTGAGAGAGAGAGAGAGAGAGAGAGAGAGAGGGAGAGAGGGAGAGAGAGAGAGAGAGAGAGAGAGAGAGAGAGAGAGAGAGAGAGGAGAGAGAAATATAAAAAAGAATGAGAGAGAGAGTAAAAAATTGTTGTAAAGAAATTGAATCGTGGTATATAAAGGAATCTTTCATTAAAATGATACGTTCCACATCATTGTGAAATGTCATATTCACGATCTATGGAACAATTTTTAATCTAATCTGATCTAATCTAATCTAATCTTATTATATTGCTGACTAGCCATGAAGAGTCATGAATTACTGAAATTGTAGCCAATATCAGTAACCAAATCTAAACTCGAAAATTAAAGACAAATGTTTTTCTAATATAGCGGGACTCCTATCAAGACCCTTTCATCCCTGTTAAGTAACCACGAAAGTTGTCTGACATACCTCCATTCACAAGTAACAAAGCGTGCATGTATTTAAAGATGAAGTGCATGACGTGAAGTTCTGTGATGGAGATAGGAACCCAACACGTAATTGGATTGTTAACTAAGTAAAATCAAATGTTACGTATCGGTTTTTCTTACCAGCTGCTAGCTGCAAGGATAGTTAATAGGTAACATCTTGTTGTACTAGCGATATGTGTGGCTACAGGGTTCTTTCTTTTCCCTCCGCTAACAACCAGAACAGAATTCAGAAACAAAGTGGTAAGAACACCAATGCAGTGCACCAATTAAGCACTCAGCCTTTCTTGGCTATTTTGTTATTCGTTAACAATTTTCTGTAATGCAGTAAGCATTCTTGATGACTAATTTGTTATTACTACCACTGTTATTGTTATTCGTCACCTCACAACAATTTTCCTATCTCTCATTGATGCCGATGCACGTAACGAATTGACCAGGATGAATGGAATGTGCGATGTTTCGTCACGGAGAATATACTCATTAATCTCAGCGTCTTGTGTTCATGGTATTATGAAAATCTCAGTAAGGGGACATGACAACGGGATTCCGATGATGCAGGCAATAATACCCAACTATTTCTGTCGACTTCACACCATGACGACAGACAAATTGGCGTCTCAGTCTATTTTGAATATAATTCGTTAGCCTTCTTGCGACCTTATTCTAATACCTCGTGGCAGCAGGCATAATATTTTGCTTTTTGAATACCGAGCAATAAGACACAATGATACTAGATGGGAGGATATAAAGAAACAACCAGAGTCATGGGTGTGGATCCATTTCATCAACAGAAGACTAAACAACAAGGAAACATTACGATAGCAATGAGTACGCTGGTTAGTATACGTTATTTGTATAGATCTGAAGCTGAAAAAGCGCAGATCTGCACAGCGTCCGCATCTACACTTTTGTTTCTGTCTTAAAGGACATAATGTTTAGTTTCCACTCTTCTGAATTTTCAAATGAATTAATTATTACGTGGCACAGAATAATTAGTTAACTGTGTTTCTTGTAGCTCCCATTCACTCCAACATTTTTCTACATTCTCGCGCAATTCATGAAATTTTACTTGTATGATCACATGACTGCACATAGATAGAATAGATTTCGAGGTGCAAAGTGTTTGTTACCTTACTTTTCGTGACAGATGGGCAAAATTGATTTCCTAAGCCATTTTATTGTACTGAAACAATCTTTTGTCACAAAGCTACAATGTAATTGTTTTACTCGTAAATATTTTGAGTGAAACTGTAATCATGATGGAAGATTATACACCTGACAACGGATAGGAGAGAACGTTGCATATTAACCAAACCCCGCACCTCCTCTCTGTATCCTCCTATGACTCAAACATGAGATTCTCCTCGTATACCGCTACAGAGCTGTTCCTAGCACAGCTGAGAATTGGCAGCATCTTCACAAACATTTACCAACACTGTGACGGTGCTATCACTTCCGCATATGGGACTGAATTGACTCACTAAATTCATGCGATATTCCCTTTCCATTTGAATGACTCGTGCTATATTATTCTCATGTAAACTATGAAACTGATAAAGAAAATTCAATTTTTAGGCTAAAGAATTGCTATTCTTCACATAAGTGACAACTTTTATTAATATTCACGATGCGTTATGAGGCTGAGGGACCAATACCATGATGAGAGTGGCGTGCTGGCACTAGTGTGTCCATAGCCCCGTGGTATTGCCCGTGTCTCATGTCCCGACGTCTCAATAAATCGTCAGTTCTAACCATGGTAGGGGACAGTGTGTTCCTGCTTTTTTCTCATTTATTTTATGGAGCTGCGAATCTCCAGAAAAAATTCTTTAACGAAACTGGAAGAAAACCTTTGCATATCAAGTCCTCTTGATAACTAGACTCAGTAAATTGTGTTAATGGTCATAGATCTCGGCTTTCCGACTGCCAAGCTGCTTCACAATACAAGAGTCTCTGAAGAAATTCGAATCGACTGTCAACGATACAAATTTCCATATCGTTCTTCACTTAAGACTTACATGCAAGAGTGATAAGTATGAAGGAAATGGATATCTTGATTACTATAGGGCCTTTATGCTAAATTTCCACAGTAGCAATTAGGAACACTCTGCAGACATTTGCTAACAGCGGCTCTAGCAATTTACATTTTCTCTGGCTAGCTTCAAATATGAGCTATTTTGTCGCTTTAAATCCAATTAAATATTTTAAATATCACTTTTGAACAGTTCTCACTTCTCCATTAATTAATTTATGGATCTCAAAATGAACAGTTAGCCTGAGTAGCTACAGAGCAGGTTCTGATAGGTATTGACACAACATTTTGCATCCATTTACCATTGGGAATCAAAGAAAGAAACCAAATACATTACATTGCATTTAATCTCTGTGCATTGGCTAACACATATGAATCCATGACAAAAATAAATAATTTGATGAATCTCCTGTAAAAGGAAAAAGATCAGGATGTGGCGCTTTAATTATAGAGCACTATATAAGAAACAATGAAATTAATACTGTGCCACATTTATGTATTGCATACTAGTGTAATAAAATGCTCATCAAATAAAAACGGTTTTGTGCCTCCGCTGCTATTGAGTGTGAAACACAAATTGTAGACAGATTTTGTGTCTCACCACTCAACAAAATTAAAGCATTATACACCATCGAGACTGAGGTGTGGAGCAGACGTTGTCAGCAGAAGGTAAGGCAGCGCAGTGCCTCAGCCCCTACCGGTAGGCAGAAAACGGGTCCCAGAGAACACAGACGCATGCGGTGTTCAGAGGCAGATGGTCGGCCAACAAATCTCTCGCTAAAATATTGTTCAACCAAACTGTTATTACCAATGTGACAAAAAGCGAAATATATTGTAGATTCGCTTGAATTACACTCATAGCTTCCGCACCGAGAGGATAGGGGCCATAAAAGTTTTGCCGACGTGTGCTTTCGGTAGCCAGACGTTGTATTAGCTAGCCTCTCATTTTACCTCAGGAGTACATTCGTAGTCAAGAGTGATGTACTCAGACTGCAGTCAAGACTTCCTCTGGGAAGTGCCGCAGTCTAAAATGTTGCCAGATCGAGCATATTGCCGGACATAGAATTCTGAGACGAGCACGACTGTATTTTCCACCTTATGTGAACGACTTGGCGGCCATTTTTTTTGTCTGAGACTATATCTACAACACATATTGCACGCTGAAGACCCAGAAGAATTAGAAAAACAAAATTAGTTTATGGGAGCAACGTTAACTATAGCGTTCGAAGGATTCATAGTATTGTATACATGTGTGTAAATGTCTTCCAATGCCCACTCAAGGAAGGCAAGGATACACAGTCTAGCTTCTTTATTATAAATACGCCTCAGTTTGTGGATGAACTAAGACTTAGTTTGATAATAATTATTAATATTTAGCAGTACTGTACCCATTGGGGTTTAACTCGCTTTCTACATATGATTCCCACAGCTACAGGAACACTAGTTGTGATACCTCTTAGACAAAATACTTACGCAGTGTCCGCAGCTCGTGGTCGTGCGGTAGCGTTCTCGCTTTCCGCGCCCGGGTTGCCGGGTTCGATTCCCGGCGGGGTCAGGGATTTTCGCTCCCTCGTAATGTCTGGGTGTTGTGTGATGTCTTTAGGTTAGTTAGGTTTAAGTAGGTCTAAGTTCTAGGGGACTGATGACCATAGATGTTAGGTCCCATAGTGCTCAGAGCCATCTTTTTAACTTACGCAGTGCTATCAGACGAAAAGATCAACCTGACCCAAACAGTGGTAAGTTTGTTTTACAACGTTTGTACCTGAATAAAGAGCTTTTCCTATTTGAGATATTTGTGAACGTTGCGGCATAAGACGATTTAACAAGAAACTAAATTCCTTCTGCTACGACAATGTTTAAAGAAATCGCCTTAACGGCACTAAATCGTGGTTTGTGAATCGTTTACTGGCCGTACTCTGCCGCATTTCGCTGGTTGGAAGGCAAAAAGCTTAGCGACAAATTTCACAGAAGGAAAAGTGGGGCGAAATGGCCCCCACTGGAAGGTCATGTTACTTTATTTAAATTATTACATAATCAGGTAAAACGAACAGTGATGTTGTCAGTATAAGCACATTACTGTTGTCAGTATAATGTTGCACAGCCCAGGGCCTGTAATGATAAAGGGCCGTTTAGGTCAGGTATAGTGTATACAGAAGTGGAAGAGAGAGCACCACTGAATTCTACAATCCACATGCATTGCATACACACAGGAATTACTGTTACAGTGTACTTGTGGAGCCCAGTGAGTGAATTGCGTATTTTTGCAACTGTGAAATATTTTCCTACATTCTAGAAGCGAATATTAAATTCAAACTAATATTGCGAAAATTTCGAACCTGGATAGTTTAGAATGAAAATCTTTCTGTTTATTGCAAAGGAAAACACTTGATTTTCTAAAACATTATCTGTCATACACAACTTGAAACAGGTCACGTCGACGAAATCATATGGAAGAACTGACAGCGACGTATATGGGAAGGCAGTAAGATCCCTTGTATTTTGGTTTGGCAGTATTCGACAGCCATTTCTAGGTGCAAGCAAATGAAGAAAGGCAGCGCGTTGTTGTTATTAGGTAACGTCTTCATCAATTACTTTAGTTTTAATGTAATCTACGGGTAATTGCTGATGTTTGATATTAACATGAAAAGGACTCTGTAGACAGGGAAAGAACCTGTTCTTGGACAGCTACCTTTATAATGACCAAAAGGCATCAAATTATCTTCAAGTACATGTGTTCCAGCAGCGGTATGAAGAAAATGTTAGTAATAATGACGGTAATAATCGAATTATCCGGTAACTTCAGACTTCACAGTGGATTTTCTCGAACTAAGACATTTGCTAAATTAGTGAAAATTTCAGAATGGCTTACATCGAGGCTATCATGCCTAGAAGAGTCTTTACATCCTGCTGATATGAGAATAGCATGATCTCCGCGTGAGAAGCTTGCTTCTACTTAACCATTTAGTATACTCGCATTTCTCCCACCGTGACTAATTTTGTAAGCAAAGCACATCATCCTTTAAAACACACTCCTTGGGAAATGTGGGCACAGTGGTATGGTGGAACGAACTATTCACAGGTGCAATGCGTGGGTTCAGGCATTTACTTTTAAGAGGCACAAACAGATTTACTTTAGCTGTGGTAACTTCAAGAGAAAGACGTTATAATCCGGAATCTGCATTAAACATCACGATCCTTTATTACCATCAGGGCAGAGCCGGTTTACGCTGGCAAATGACATAGACGGAAGTCTTGGTAATCAGAAACACTGTCGCCAGTAAACTTACTTACAGTAGAAAATTTTATTTTATTTGATAAACCGATAACCATTTAAAGGAACAGGGCTCTTATTTTACTTGTACTTGAGTGAACTAGAGACGTTGAAAAATTTGGTGCTGGACTGTGTTTAGAATTCGTATCTCTTCTTTCGAGGATCTGAATCTCTCGGAACAATATAGTTCAATCATTTCGTTGCTTTTCCCAAGACTGCAGTCTTCTCTAGGTCTCCTCCGAAGGTAACTATGGGGGTCTGAATCCTGATCCCGTACAAAAATGTTCATAATTGAATTCCAAGAAACCGCGCGACCTTAACGGACGCAAGTTAGAATCCTGCCTCGGGCATGGATGTGTGTGATGTCCATAGGTAAGTTAGGTTTAAGCAGTTCTAAGTTCTAGGGGACCTCAGAAGTTAAGTCCCATAGTACTCAGAGCCATTTGAACCATTTTTCTCATTTCAAGCACTATCACGTGCACACCGGGTTGCTAGTGATAATTAACGTGCATTTTTAATGTCAGTTCATGTGTTGCCAACAATAGCAAAAGATGTCGTAATACCTGGTCAAACACACACACATCTTACTGTTGGTAAATAAGCAATTGATACTTAAGCTGTACTCGTGGATATTAAAGAAGGACGGTAGATGTGCGGTTCGATGGTCGCTCAGGCACTAAAATTTGTATCCTTATTTTAGATTCAAACACCTAGCTGTTGGTAACCGATAGGTAACATTTGATTTTACTTAGTTGACCATCAGAATAAGTGTTCGGTTCGTATCTCCGTCACAGAGCTTCACACCATTAAAGGCATGCATACTTTGTTACTTTTGAATGGAGGTATATCAAACAGCTTTCGTTTTTAGTTAACAGGGATGAAAGGGTCTTGATAGGAGTCCCAGTTTAGTACGAAAACTATCGTCTTTTATTTTCAAGTTTATATTTGGTTACTGAAATTGGTGATAATTTGGTAATTCAGAACTCTTCATGGCTAGTCAGCAATATGATTATATTAGATTTGATTACATTAATACTTGTTCCACAGATCAATAATACGATGTTTCAGAATGATGTGGAACGTGTCATTTTAGTGAATGATTTCTATACATGGCATGATTTACAACAAATTTTTAATCTCTCTCTCATTCTTTTTTATATTTATCTCTGCCTCTCTCTGTCTCAGTATCTCTCTCTCTCTCTCTCTCTCTCTCTCTCTCTCTCTCTCTCTCTCACACACACACACACACACACACACTTTTTTTTTTATTTGTTTGTTGTGCTCGACTATCAGCCAGGCACGAAAACGTCCATGAATGAATTTCTTAGTTTTGAGTACGCTTACGAAAGAAATATAAAAACAACTGTGGGAGTAACTGATTTATGATACTTGGTTTTCAGACAGTTCTGAGTATTATTAGTAACTACACTCCAGTCCCTTAGCCTAGTTACAGAAATTCGAACCAGACGCATTATGAATTCCAGGCCGCGGCAGCCGGGTGTTTGAAACGCCAGCTTCGGTCTCTTCCCAGCCTGCTGTAGTAACACATCGGTTCCTTCTCTTCCTGCTGGTACTCTAACTGAGATTTGGCAACAAGGCAAGGTATGTTTGGCAAACCCTGTAATCGACGATTTACTTCCTGGTGTACACGGAGTTAAGCCTCAAAAGGTCACTTAATTTTGCCTGTCATTTCCATTGAGTAATCTGAGTCATTATCGATTGAGGTGTAACAAAAGATTTTGAATTTACTGTTTTCAGCCCAGGAAGGTTGTTGCACGTGGAAATCACAAGTAATCTCGACCTTTAAATAGTGGTTTACGAGTTCTAGCCACTATTGGCCTCTTAAGAGGAAGCCACGTCACGTACCTCTTCGCTAGCTCTGTGGCAACGAGCTGACCTGTGAAAAAGCATCTGTTATGGCTCACGGTTCGTCTTTCTAATTGTAACGCTTTATCCCTTCTGTGAAAGAGTTACAAGCATCAGATCAAACATCGATAAGGAAATCGCAAGAAAATACCTTCGGCTCATAGTGCAATGGTGAAAAACTTAGAATGCTGCACAACAAGTAACGAGTATTTCTTCTGCTGACAAGCAAATTTTGGGTTTCTAGTAATACATAACTTTATTTATGAAATGCCGCATTTGCATACCTCCTAAGTATTACATAGCATACCAATTAAACACAGACTCAACCGAAATCTAAGTCAGTAATATTTTACTAATTCCTGCCTATAGAGGCATGCTTGTGTGCAGATACTCAATTCATTAAAGCAAACATTGGTCATTAGGTTATTGTGGGTAGTTTTATTTCATATCTTATAATACAGTGCACAATATTGATAAGAATTATTTTAGTGTTGTTAAAACAATAGTAAACATGAGAGAGAAATCAATCATCTACTTTCTAAGCGATATCTCTGATGTTATCTGTAACAGTCTCACAATGCACATGCCGTTTATTGATTACATGAATTTAGAAAACTTATTCTGAGTTAAAGCTGCCAAAAAAGGTTTGAAGAAGAATAAAATGCCACTACCACACAGCAGCTAATGTAGAAATACTTTTCTGGCGTATTTTAGCACGATGCGCTCTCCCCATACATAATACAAAAGTTTCGAAATGCATCTGCTGCCAGGTCGTCTATTAAACCACAAAAGAACAAAATGTCGCAGAAGGTAGCCCTTTTTCCACATGCAACTATTTTGGGTTGAGAAGTGAAGGGTATTATGCTCAAAGTTGCATTACATTGAGAACTTCAGTATACAGCAGAACTGCGTTTTAAAAAATGTAGCAGTGAATGCACTTGAACTCGCCATGTCTTATCTATGGTGGCCAACACGAAACGTTACACTACTAACCGACACGTAGCTACAGCAGCACCAGAAGTCAGCTACAATTCCTCCAGAACTTCAGCATTCCACATTGCTGTGAGATAATGCATACGGATGGATATAGACTTCTGAGAGACAGACAGTTTCCAACAAACCGAAAGCGCAATAGAGTAGTTCTAGTGAAAACGAACACTTCCTATTTAAATGTCAGCATTCTACACTGTCGACAGTTCTGTATAGGTGACAGTTACGTGATTTTATTTCGGTGATTACAAAGTAGAGTCGAATGTAAGCACTGGGTAGCCGAGGCAGCTGCTTCATGGCTATTCGGCCAACCAAGTAAATCAATGTACATAACATGCTGCAAACCACTACGGGGAGCATGTGTGTGAGAATTCTCATTCAGTGTGGCGCAACGGCGTTATGATAGGAAAATGAGTCTCAGGGAAGAGGGTTTGGTGGTCTGTTGGATTGATATTAGCTTCATATACTAATGGTCTGGGTACGATTCCAACTTCTGCCGATGATTTTTGATAGGGAGAGAGACATTCTATTCTCTTCTCACTACGCCCCGTGAAGAAGGTATAATGAATGGCACTGTGGTTTGAAATTCACATTAAACATGATACTCCTTCCTTACCAATTAGACGTTAGGTTGAACCACAATAAAGCCTTGAGTGGTGAAATGTAGAAACCTTTCTTATACTAGTTATTTATTTCTAGTGACGAAACAAACGCTATGTAGGGACACAGGACCCCTATTCCATCATTTATTTGAGCTTCAGTATGTAGACAAAATTAGTTCTGAACTGGAAATGCAACACAGACCACCCATAACGTGGAATTTGATCCCTTAGTAACAATACAGCTCGACTACAATTTGTTGTTTGTTCAGAACTGCAGATTCCTCAACATCTCCACATGTTGCGCATCAGTAGGTTTGAATCCTGGCCCAGCACTAAAGGTTTCATTTTGTATTATCAAGCTCTAGCATGAGAACATCTATCTGCGGGTGGATAATCATTTAGATTTTTCATGTATTTTCATTCGTTGTCAACACTAACGGTATCTGACGATTTTGACTCCCAGTGAGACACAGAACTATTTGTGAGATCACTGTATAAGTTCAAGGATTTTATTCCGAGCTGCTGTTGGAGAAAAAATCGGTAGCTGAAGTCTCTTCGTGTGTGGTCAACGACGATATGTGAGAGATTCGATTACCAGTTAGCACTGAAATCTTAGTCATATTATTTCTAGTGCAAACGTGCTCACATGTTGGTTCTGGTGTAATAAACCCATATTTAACGTTCGTTTTCTCTAGAATATAACAGCGACAGGTGCCGGGTTGGAGCCCTGGGAAGGGAAAAATTAAATTTTCGTCTCGTCATTTCACTTAAAACACCGTGCTATTGCTGAGGAAATCCGATATGTCACAGTTGACTGTGCTTCGATAACAATCCGATTAGTTTCTGGGTTCGAATCCCTGTCCAACACAAAGTTTTACCTCACGGCATTTCTCGAGTAAGTTACTCGTGAAGAAGCAATGTTTAACATTTCTCGTAGTTCGTTAACAGGGACAATAGATACTGGGTAGGAAGTCGCGTCCGTTAAAATGTTTACGTTATGTAATTTAAAATCGATATTTGCTAATTGATACTGTCTAAAATCGAGGTATATCACCCTCTGTATGTCTAGTCGGGAATTACTGTTAGTTTTCGTCAGTCACGAAATCTTTGCTTAGTCTGCATGACCTGGCTTTGAATCCATATGCAGAACGAGACGGTTCGTCATGTCATTTGAAGTTCATACATATTCTTAATTAGCTAATCGTGAATAACTTAAATTTTTGATGTCATTTTGTGTTCAATAACAAGTACGGTATGTCACTTTGAAGAGGAAATCATGAATACGACGAACTTACTACGTGTATTACCTATCTGACGTGCCACAGAAGTGGACAGCTTTTTCATGAAATGGCCTCCCGGACCACCAGATCTCACTCAATGTGACTTCTTTCTGTGGTGACACATTAAATACCTGGTGTTTGCACCGCCTCTACCACGTGATATAGCATAGCTCCGGGAGAGAATAAGGGAAGCGACTGCCACAGTCGACGATGCCATCCTGGTACGGGTATGGCTAGAATTCGATTACGGTATTGAGGTCTGCAGGGTCACCTCTATCTTCAACGGAATTCATGCGAAGTAGTACATTCGTAATCAATTTGTTAACTGCATTAAGAATCTTCAGCTCATGCAGAATCCCTTGTTATCAATTGTTTTAACAGTGCATTAAACATCAAGGATTCGTATATTCATCACATTGCTGTCATAGAATAATTCAATATTATTACCCTTAACGCATCTAATCCTACTTCCTCGATTATTAATCTACATATTATGAAATTTTATGTTTTGAGTGTTATCTTGAGAGCTTAATTACTAGACCTATCTGAATGTTAAAGAAATACTGAGGTTTCTCCCCTTGTCCAGTCATATGAAAGTGATTAGTCATTAGTTGGTTCTGTTATAATCGTTCCTATTGTCCATCAAATTATTAACTCATTTCCCAATTTTACTGGGTTATAGCTGAGTGAAGTGAGTAAAACTAATCAGCCATTACAAGTGTTGTCTTATCCTAAATTCCAGTGCGACATGGTCAAGGATAATAGCAGTTATTTCAAGGTGGGGCATTTCATATGGCTGCGGTATGAAAGGACTCATCACAATTAGTCAATTTCGTAGTATTTGATCACCACATGACGACTGTAGGCGAAGGGGGCATTAGTTTTAAATTAGTGGCTTGAGCTTTGAAAGAAAATCGGGCGTATTTTCAGTATATCAACTAAATCAAAACAGTACCTCAAGATTTACAACAAGCAAGGATTATTAGGTGACATGGGCTATATAGCACAAAATGGCCCAACTTCAAGGGTGTAGAAGATAGCATAGTTGAACCAAGAGATGTACAGTGTTTAAGAGTAACACAGGATTTGTTTGGAAAGGATCCAAATAGTAGTGGTGTGGAAGATGATCCAGCAGGTGTAGAGAAGGTAAATTATGGAACTGTAAGGCATGACGTAGTAGATAGCGACCAGAGCTATTTAGAAGAGCAACTGCATATCCAACACATGAAGTAAGGATAAAAATGGAAACTGAAGTAAAGCCAACTTGATATTTATGTATGTTAGGGAACATGTTTCAGATAAGTGAAACGGTAACAGAGCCAATGAATTAGTCATGAAAAGATAGGGTAAATAAATAAATATATAGGAAGAGTAAATGAGAACATAGGATCATTGAAAGAGGAAATGAAAGGGAATATCAGGCCACTGGAAGAAGAAGTGAATGAAAATACAGGAATAAAAGGTGAGAAAATAGATACAGTGAAAAATATATGAATGCATCATTAAAAGAAATGAAACAGAGGATAGGTGAGTGTGAAGAATGTGTTTGATATAATGTGGAACTGATAAACAATGAAATTAGAAAGGTTAAAGAAAGGCACATTGTAGCAATGAAAGAAATGAAGTCTGAACTGCAGAAACAGTGTTTGGGTAAGGAGCTAAATCTGTACAAGTTCAGTGAAGCACTGAAACTAAAATGCAAGAATCAGGAGATGCATAAGATGACAAATTGGTCAAGACTGTAGCTGTAATAAAAAAGAATACGGATGACAGGAATAAAATGTTAGCTTCATATGTACATAAACAAATTCCTGAACTAAAAGTAAATCAAGTAGAAGAACTTGCAAAAGTTACTGCAGAAATTGCTGAAAGGGTTGAAGGGTTGGAAAATTAGAAGAGTTTAGCTACCATATACACATCTGGTGGGGACTTCCATAAACAAATAGTTGCTAAATTTGACCCAAAAGGCAAAATATCGAGTTACACTTACGAAACCTTACAGGAAATTGATTCCCAAAGAACTTCCTGAGAAAGACAGAGTAATGATGTCAGAAAACAAACTAAGTGGGGGTGTTAGGAATTGGGCAAGTAGAATCACATAAAACTGTGAGATGTCAGATGAGCTTTTAGAAAAATCTGATGAGAAATTCTAGTCCCAAAGTAAACAAAGTTAAATTTATAATTCTTGAATGCAGCTCCATTCAAACCAGGAGGTAACAACACTATGAGAGAGTGCTATGAAGACTTATCTAGGAAAATTGAACATGTAAAGGGTCTTGTGACTGAAGAACACTTATTGCAAGTCTTACATGGAAAACTACCATGGAATGCTCAAGTTTACATTAGTTTGTGAAATTCTGATAGGAAAGATTTCTTGAGGAGAGTAGGTGAACTTGAGGCGGGGAATAGGGCCAATAAAAGTAGGACCCACAGCAATAATCACAATGGACAGAAACATAATAATATCAATAACAACAACAGTATAAATTGCAGTAACCAAGAATATGGAGTGAGCTCAGTGAGTACCAATACAGCCAGGAGAGGAGGGAAAGGTTACGAAAGTAGAAGTAGTCACAATGGCAGACCCAACACCAGTTGGAGAACGACAGTCTGCCACAGTAAAAGGCTGAGGTGGGGTGGAACACAGGGGTACGCCTCAACAACAGTAACAGGGGAACCAACATTATGACCAGAATAATACTTTTAATACCAATAGGCAGTAAAATAGGCAGAGAGTGTACTAATGTAATAAAAGTAGAAATAATGAATACCGTGCTTAGTCTGAGAAAGATCTAAATTAGTGGGGGGAAAAGGAATGGGAATCTGAATTTCAGTGGATAAGGAATATACAAGAATTTTGTAGAGAAAAGGAGATGGAGAGCTATTATAAGGCCAGAAAAGAGTTTTTGGTTGATATCTTGCCATTTTATGAGCGGAAGAAACGGAGTAACATTACTGGTAATAAAGAGGAGATACCCAAAAAGAAGACGTTGAGACCTGCAAATCTGTAGAGAAACTAACTGACAGTAGCACAGTGAGAGAGGTAATTGTAGAGAGTAAATGCCATAAAAAATACTAGTGAAAAGGAAGCATATGATCAGTGGATAAATGACTTACGTAAATTAGGTACAGGTGTAATTGAGTATAGGAGGGAGAAAAGGGAAAGGCATGCGAAGTAGCAATGAGAAAATTGAAGAAAGAGGTAATAATGAATTAGAGGAGAGCACTGAGGATATTCTCAAAGCTTTTACTGAAGGAGAGGAGTCAGTAAGTAGTTCCTGTGACCGAAGTGATGACAGTGAAACTAGTACCGGCGAGAGTAATGAGGAGGTAATAAAAATGAGTGCTAATGGTGACGCTATCGATGTATGTAATAACGGTGCACACAACATGCAGAAAATGCAATAGGAATCTTCAAATCGGTATGATTCAAGCGAGGACCGCGACGATAATGATATGATACAGACGAGTAATAATTGTTTTGGGTCAGAAGCGTAAGTAATTAACTATGAATTCAATTCTGCAATAGTAGAAGATGAGTCTAATAAGAACAGGAAGTATTATAAGTTACTCAGAGCTTAGAATTAAGTGGAAGAGAGGATCCCATAAATGTTGAACGGGAAATGAAAGTTTTCTAATCAAAAAAGGTAAGCGTAATAATTAGAGTCAAGTGATGAACATGTGGTAGATGAAAATAAAGGTTCAGCAATGAGTTGATTTGAGGAACGAGAGACAAAGAAATACCCCAGAAAGAGTTTGTCACAGAAAGGTAGAAAAAAACCTCCAGATTAGAATAATAAGCTATTCCAAGATACGTTAGCAGATTGGACTACTGTAGCTTTTGAAGACGATATTTTAAGACTAGAGGAAGATGAATCCTTCATTTGCTAATGTTCAGTTATATTGTGTGATTGAATGTGAATTACTACTTACTAGTAGTGAAATAACATGTATTTCTGAATCTTTCTGTAAAAACATAAGTAGTGAATATCAAATTCCAGACATATATGTATCTGGACGTTGTTATCATGGTATAGCTGAATGAAGAAAAAATCGAATACTCGTATAAATCTCCATCAGTATCACAAAAATAAGATTGCTTCGTCATAAACGACGCAGCTAGTTTGTTATTGTTCATAAGATACGGAACAGGGTCAAATATGATCTATAAAACCAAAGAGTATGTATCACGGCCTTCTACATTTATCCCGCACACGTTTGGTGGAAAGTAATACACAGAATCGTTGTTCACTGAGCTGGTATTGAAGTGCTGCTTCAAAACGTGGCTGAAGCAGGGAGGCTGCGTCACAGTTTTAATTAACTGCCAGGCACTTTTGGAACCTATTGTCCATGAGTTGTATTAACAAATAAAAACTGAATCGAAAATGGATATTTTTGGTCAATTTTATCAAGCCTCCACCCCCCCCCCCCCCCCCCCATCCTTCAGGTAAAGATTGCAACAGTCAAATTGAGTAAACCAGTGAGGAATAAAGGGTTTTGTCTGTTATATCTGAGAAGTTTAAGATGGAAAGTGTGTTTTTGGTAGTTCCTAATTTAACTATAAAGATTATTATAGGCTCAGTAGTGGACAACAAAGTGAATTTTCTAGAACATGTGACGGATGAGAGGGAATCATTAGGTTGCTTAAAGCTAGTTGAAGGGTCATCTGGATAATATTGTAAAGATTGGGAGGGACATAAAGTTGTAGACAGTAATGACATGTGGCTAGACAAAGAGAAAGTATTTCATCAGAAGGTGAATTAAGTAACTGAGATAACTTGCCAGGAGAAAGAGGAGTGGTAGAACTTATTAGTAGAAAATGAACAGATATTTTCTGAAGAATCAGGTAAAGTGATTGATTTAGGATGTAGGTTAAATATTAAGCCACATTAACTATTTTACACAGACCATCTGACATAGCTATAGCAGCGAAACTGGATAGGATGGAAAGTTAGGAGCTATAGAAAGAAATAATAGAGACTATAATAACCCAATAGTTTGTGTAGAGAAAGAGGACAGTAGAATGAGAGCAGTACGAGATGCTAGAAAAGTAAATTCAATAACTGAAAGTGAGTGCGACAGACCACATAGTTTAGGTGATATAATAAAAAAAATTTATTGAATTAAGTATCTGAGCAGCTTCGACATAACAATGAATTACTGGCACCTAGGCTTGGCTAAAGAATATATGAAGTATATCGCTTTTCTTTACCAATATTGTGTAGGGTCATTTGGCTTAAATATATCAGTATCCCTATTTATGGGCATTTACGTAATGTTTTAGGCCAGAAGCTGAGTATCGAAGTTACTGTGTATGTGGGTGATATACCCATAGCGACCAAGAGTTCAGGCAAACACTGTAATTTATTAAGAGAAGTGTTTTAGGCCTTCAACGCTGGAGGAATGTCTTCATAATTAAAGAAACTTTAATACGTGACAGGTGAAATTATGTTTGTAGGATACCTAGCTGATAGTCAGGGAATCAGGAAAGACACTGAAATAGTTAAAGTAGTTAAAGAGTTCTGTGTTCCTAAATGTAGAAGACATTTGAAAGCATCTCTAGGATTATGCGGTTTCTACCGAAAATTTGTGTCAGATGAATCTCTTAAAAGTCCGGCACATAATTAATTAATAAAATAAAGTAAATTTTTTATTTGGAGTAAAAATTGCCAAGAGGCATTTGAACAGCTGGAAGAAAAACTCAGTATTTTGACTAAGAGCAGTGCATACAGATTACGAGCACAGTTATTTCTAATAGTTAATCAAGAGGGGCATGAAATGCAGAAAATCAATAGGTTTGACAGATAGAACAATCAGCAAGTGTGGCTGCAACTATACCATTTCAGATAAAGAAACTTTAGCAATAACATGGACTTTTAAAAATTTTACAACTTTTTAAAGGGGCACAAAGCGATAGTGTATACCGCTCATCAGGCATTAAGATTTCTTGACAAAGGTAGCTAGTACATACTAGATTAATAGAATGGGTGCTACATTTACAGAAATTTGACATAAAACTATATAAAAGGTGAACAAATCACTGTATCAGACGATTTCTCCAGGTGACCCCATAGGAATCTGACCAGAGGAAGGAGTATAAGGAGAAGAGGGCTCTAAGAGAACTCACTAAGTAAAAGAGGTGAAACATCAGAAAGAAATCAAAAACGTTAGTAAAAATTTAAGAATGGGACAAAATAAGGACCCATTTTTGCTACTAGTTAAGACAAATCTTAGGAAAAAGAGTGATAGCAAGGTAGCAAAATTTTATTGTATTTTTAATGTACTGTTGTTTAGAAGGAAAGAAGAAATATCTGTTTTTTGGAGAGCATGCTGGCCAAAGGAACAGGTACAAGCATTAGATGACTGCATCAATTTCCGTTATGGACACTGTGTAACAATGAATTGCTTGGAAAAACTAATGTAGTTAGCGTATTTTAATAATATGTTTCGGAAAATTCATGAAAGGTTAAGAGCATGGGACTTCTGCCAGAAATCCGAAATAACTAATCAGAGAAGTCTGATACAATCAATCCTACCCAAAGAAGTATCAGAAATCATGGCCCTGGATGACTATGGTCCACTACCAAAGACATCAGGAGATTTTTGTTTCATTAAGGTAGTAATTTATGAGTTTTCTAAATTTGTTACGTTATACCCTCTGAGAAAAGCCACATGGAAAGCAGTCTGTGACAAGACGATAAAAGACTATTTTGTAGAAGTAGGTAAACCAGTTGTAGCACTATCAGACAGAGGAAGTGGAATATACAAGAACATGGAGTAGAACTAACGTATTTAACAGCGTATCATGGTGCAAGCAGCTCGGCAGGACGCCATATGAAGGAGTTTGTTTGACATTTAGTCATGACAGGCACACTATTTGGGGAAAATAACACCCAAAATAGAAAATATTTTCAATTAACTGGGATACGAAAGTACAATATTACGACCGATGAACGAATGAAGGGAGTAGAAGAAGCTAACATTATACAAGGAAATGTAGTACTTCCTTCCAGATGGGATATGACTTTGGTAGAAAAGAAAGAGCTGGTAAAAGCGCGTATGGGAAAACAGATGTTGAAGCCTAAGAAAAGGTACGATGAGAAAGGAAAACTATCAAAAACAGAGGTAGGAGACCTTGTGTTGGTCAAATCTCATGAGAAATGTAAACAGATTACTTCAGAGATTTCTAAGCGTTTCCATGTATACAAAGGTCCCTTTGAGGTGGCTGACATGCCTCACCTCAATGTATATTACTTAATTTTTGCTAAATCAAAGGAAAAATTTGGAGTACATAATACTGCAGACTTGAAACTCAGATGCAGGAATAAAATGGAAAAGATTAAATAAATGAAATGTACCAAAATGCATAGACAGTCGATGTTTCTAACACCAGCAAGAATTGTGATAACAAAAAATAGGTTTGGTTCAGTACCGGATTTTGTAGAGAAAGTATGTATTGTGATTATTTTTGAAATGGTAATATTGCAGTAACTTTTAGTTGTTAATGCGTTGAGATAGTGTTTTGAAGTAAACCAACATAACAAATGTCCTGTGTTTCAAATGCTTAATGTAAAGGATCTATTAACGTTTCCTAGCTATTATGCGTGTATCAAAGGTATAATAAACCTGTTGTCACTAAAATAAATACTGATGAAGAACTCACACAGGGTATAGATAGTTACAGAAATGTAATGTCACAATTACACGAGTTGAGATGGTATTTCATCTCGTGTTGTCTTTCAACCACCCATGTTGAAACGGAAGGCTAATACAATTCTACAGAGTGGGACACTGTGGATTGAAAAGTGAATTCCGTGAACATCTTGCGGCGGGAGACGCATTTCATCCTGTACAAAACGTTCACCTTCGTACGCCTTCGGTTGTTTGTGTTCGAAAGAAAAGTTCATTAAATTGTGGCTTAGCGATAAGATGATTTCAGACTCTAAGACTAATGCCGCGCTCACTCGCAAGCCGCACAACAGGCGAGACGCAAACAACGCATACTCGTCTCAAACAGAGTGAAATTGCTATCATTTGACTATCCGCTCACGACTCGCAGCCAACCCAAACTTCCACGTCTTCAAGCGTACCTCTACAGCCTGCACTCAAACATCCATTGTGTATATTCCCCTACAGGTGAAACACTTTACTAAAAAGTGGCTATCCTAGTGTCAATAGATAAATACGATGTTATTTCGAGTCCGATGTCATGTTCCTTTGGACATGCACCTCATTTATCACAACGATGGGTGCACCAAAATGTAGAAACGAGACTTTAAGGAGACTGACAAGAAATTAAGATCTGAGAAATATAAGTGTACTAGTCTCAAAACAGAGTACAACTACAGCAGGAGAAAAAAATTCGTTTGTTTATGAGACAGCTTCAAATACATCGGTAGGTACTTCGTGAGGGAAATTGCATTAAAACGTTACTGAAACCCAGTCAGGAATTTCGATTATGTTACGAGTTTGAAAATTTAACCAGCAGATTCCTCACTCCATTAATATTTTCAAAGAAGACAAGGGCTTGGAGACAGAGAAGTATGTGGAGAAGGATACTAAGGACTTCAGATCATTTGACAGTACTTAAACTTTAGTCATGTAGGGCAAACATTGATTGAAGTAGGATATTAAAAACTACATTCTGGTAATATGTAACGTTGTGCAAAGAAGGCTTAGTAAGAACGGAAGGAGCTTCGTATAAACTTCAGTGCCTTTAGGGAATTTGGAATGAACTACTTTGGTCACTTACAATCAATTCAGCTTACCCGTAATACACTTCTTGGGAAAAATAGATGAAATTGGTACTACTGGGGTCATATTTGGCTAAAACACACTAAGGTTACAGAAAGCAAACTTCTAAAATTTTACTTCAATTGCAGTATGACTGCATACTTATGTCCTTAGGTTCAAAGGACCTCGACCTTTAGAGATGGTTTTGCTCACTACACAAATGGCTGTTACATGTGAGCTGATGATAATTCAAATTGAGAACAGCCAGTATTACTCGAAGGAGGGTGAAATTGCAGAGAAAACCGTTCCTAGCGAAATAAATAAATAAGCCAGAAATATGCGGAAAAGGAAAGAAAGGATAAATAAAAAGAGACGATTTTCTGGCCTACAATGGCCCAGAACTGGTATCTATTATATTAAGCCCGGTCAGTACCGTTGGACCTTGATGGCCTGTTCGGGAGGAATTAGTTAGTTAGTTGTTTCGCGATACTCAGGTGGAAAATGTCTCTTCATCAACTTCTGAACCTAGCTCATAACAGCACAGTGAAAGCGTACAGAATGAACTGCAACGTAGCTTAGCATAGTGGGAAGAGGGGCAGGTGGGCAAGACTCCTGTAACCTACTTGGGTTGGGCATAGCTACGCTTGGACTGGAGTAAAGCAGCCTGCCCGTTCTGCTGGTAACGTGTGGCTGCTTGCCTGCCGGGCTAACAGGCAAACATAGACAGGTTAATAGCTTAATGTGTACACCTGAGGCCGTAGCATCAGACATCTCTGTTCCCTGCCTCATGTGCGCAGGGCTTGTGAGGGGGATGGGGAGGAGGTGGAGGACCCCGCCACCTTCAAGGCAGTACAAGGCCTATCATCTAACCCACGTGGACAGCACAGCTCGCGTCAAGCCGAGGAGCTAGAGTACTGCAGTGACGGTCCAGTCAGTAGCTGAGCAACTGTGAAGGGGACAGATGCACTTTGAATACTTTGTCAGAGAAATCCTGTTGTAGTTTTTTTTCAGTTTTAAAAAGAGAAGTGATTCTCGTCCTTCTTCCACAGCCTTCTTGACATCAAGTCAAGCACTCTGGAGCTTGCGGTGCAATAGAGAACACCGTTCGGAGTACGGAAGATATTTATTTGTCATTCACCAACGTGCGTAGCTCTCTCACTCCTATTATTATATTGGTGGTGATGCGGAGAATATCACCGAAGCATTTTACCCTCTCCGGAGAGACCTCTTGGCAGTTATATCATTGCTTCTACTAGCCCTGTAAATCATGAAATGTTAGGGGAGCTGATAGTTACATCGCACAGGAAAAGAGCAGGTTGTATGTTTGTCTTAAGTGAATGATATCTCTACTGCATGTTTCTTGTTGTAACGTCTCGGTGAAAAAAGTAGATATTTGAGGAGTCTAAAAATGTAAACAGTGTCATATGTTGGTATGCTTGTTGTGTTCGTTGTTGCATATTTAAAATTCCATATTTAAGTGCGTGTGGTTGTAAAAGGAGGTATTATGCGGTATGGTGGAGGATAATCGATAAAATTTAAACCCAACACCCATATTTATGTGTGACACCGTAGAAAACCGTTAAAATTTTCGGT
Organism: Schistocerca gregaria; assembly: GCF_023897955.1. Taxonomy (NCBI): domain Eukaryota; kingdom Metazoa; phylum Arthropoda; class Insecta; order Orthoptera; family Acrididae; genus Schistocerca; species Schistocerca gregaria. The sequence continues at coordinate 423,641,968 of NC_064931.1, forward strand.
GTTTAGCAATACTGAGGGAAAATCGGTAAAAGTGGCCTAAAACTATAAATAGTATCATAGTTTGGTGGTGTTAGTTTTTAAATATTTAAAGGTGTGTATTTTACGCGTGAGTCCTGAAAATCGATAGAATGGGAGAGAAATATCAATTTATATGTGCTGTCTTAACAAATCTGTAAAATCTGTCACGAAACCGATGTGTACATCAATCGTCTGAAAAAAGTGCGGGGAAATCAGTAACATAGCAGAGAAATGTGTGTCTTCTTAAAAAATTGGAATAAATTAGCAATGGAACTGTAAATTGCGTAGTATGCTGCAGAAAAACGCGTTGGGTGCTAAACATTCACGAAAACAAGGGCAATACTGCTGGGTACTATTCTGGAAATTAGGGGTATCACCTCAATTTATTGATGCTACTGATGCTGATCCAGCGAGATCCACATTAAGAATGAAAGAATGACAACCTCAGAATGACGTTAAGGAACACAGGGGGATGGCGGTGGCGGTGGTGGTGGTGATGGCGGGGAAACAACCAATAGCATCCCAGTGGGGGTAGGGGGGCGTAATTTTTTGTCATAAATTACTATCACTAAATGTGACTATTGTCGCCTTAAGCTAAACGCATTGAACACCTGAGTAAACATACCACCAAGTCTTCAACCACTAATTGCCGTTATCACTGTAGTTATTGCCAATTAATCATGCCCTAAATAAACAAAATCTACATCCAAGTGAAAAATTATCTTACATAAAGGCCATTAAATTAGGCTAGTGCAAGTCGATAGTTTGTTTACTCACGGGAAACAATGAGGCCACTGTCTTGAAATTGGTACACCTCTTTAATATAGGGAATCCATTGGGACCAGGTTAATTGTTCAGTCTTAACAATTTTATCTTTTTCTTAACACCACTAACACTAGTATTTATGACACACATCCTTTCAGTGGTACGAGAATTAAATTAGGATAACTGTCGTGCTTATCCTCTGGAAAGGAACATTTGAAAACAAGGTTAAGCATTTAAGCTTTTGCTTTACCGCCCTCAGTTTCAATTTCATCTCTCATCTGTGAGTGACTGGACATAATAGCCTTAACATATGACCAGAATTTCCTTAGGTTTTGCAGGAAGTCACTATAGCCAACGAAGTTATCCTGAGAGAATCGGAAACTATATTAATACTATAAAAAATTCGTTTATTCTTTAGTCTGACTTGCACATTTTTAATTACTCGACATGTTCAGACCATTCTGTATCATCGTCAAATCGACCAAAATAAATCTAAATACGTACCGTCTAATACTATACAATAAGTAAAATTGAATAAAACATCATTGAAATTCACAGATCCAGGCGTTCATAAACTAAAGCATGGAAAGTGTCAAAAAGTTTATATAGGTCAGACTGGCAGAACGTTCGAATTGTAATTCAAGGAGCACGTTTCTATTCACGGCAATGAACAGCTCTTTTGAGACACCTCGTGACAGTGTTGGAGGAAATTGAGACATTTTCACGCCTGCTCCAAAAGCCTGCCAACTCATTTAATCAGTATTGTAAACGATTGTATTAACAGTGTATTTTAAGGAACTTGTACCGCTTGCGGAGGTTGGATAAACTTCGCAGCAGTAGAGTAAGGTGGGAATGTATATTATCGTTTTTATTGAAGTGTCAAAATCATGGTGTGGTTCCAACGTTTGCTAAGGTTGTGCATCATATTAATTCTCCTGCCGCCAATCGCATCGAGCTGGTTTAGCTCTTGTCCGTGAATGGATTCACTACACCCGCCATCAATTGGATTTTGTTTCCAAGGAATTATTTCAGCTTCATTTAATGATGGCGTGTAATGTTTCTGAATTTTCTTGGGATTGGGTGGACGGTGCCTCTTGGTCGCAGTCTGACTGGGAATTTCAATCTGTATCTGCTCGTCATTCGGCGAAGTTTGAACGTTTCCTTGGCTCAGTGTCTAATAATAATTTTAATTCTCGACGTTCTGTGATCAATCTCACGGAGAAATCGTTTATCGACGCAGCTTTGTCTGTGCTGGGGAAAGGTTTTAACTTCGCACCGACGCCTAAGAGTGTGCCAGTCGTTGATTTTATTAGTTCTATTGAACAGGATGTTTATAAACTACCTTCCGAGGCTGCGGAAGAGGTTAGGAGGGAAGCTTGTCGTGTGTTGACTGGGGCCCGTCCACCCAAGTGTAACATTACAGCAGCTGAGGCGGCTGCTTTACGCTCACTTAGAATGGATCCTGATATTGTTATTTTACCTGCTTACAAGGGAAATGCCACGGTTTTGTTGAACAAGCACGATTACATTCAAAAGATGCAGTGTCTACTTTCTGATTCGGCGTATCGCAAAATTGGTGCTGACCCTACTAAGAGTGTTGAGAGAAAAACTACTAAACTCCTGAAGAAAAGTTCTTTGTCACAGGAGAAAATCAAGAGTCTTAATTCTTACTGTGCTGTACCACCTAGATTATATGGCCTTCCTAAGGTCCATATAGAGGCTGTCCCGTTGAGGCCTATTGTTTCTAATATTGGTGCTCCTACATATCGTGTAGCTAAACATTTTGCTAGTTTATTGAGCCCACTAGTAGGTAGGTGTGAACACCACATTAAGAACTCTGCAGAATTTTTACGTCGTTTGCAGGGATTGCGTGTGAAAGACTCTGATATATTAGTCAGTTCTGATGTGGTTTCTCTTTTCACTCGCGTTCCTCTCTCTGATAGATTGCAGCTAACTGAGATTAAGATTGATGTCGAGTTAAGAAATTTGTTTCGACATGTGCTGACGTCCACTTACTTTTTATTCAATTGTCAGTACTACGAACAAACAGATGGAGTTGCAATGGGAAGCCCATTGTCACCTATTGTGGCTAATTTGTTCATGGAGGACTTTGAGGAACGTGCATTGGAGACAGCAGTCTTGAAACCTGGGTGCATTTTCAGATATGTAGATGATACTTTCGTTGTTTGGCCTCATGGTAGTTAGAATTTAAACCGGTTATTTGAACACCTGAATTCAATCCACCCAAATATTGAATTTACTATGGAGGTGGAGAAGAATGGATGCCTCCCCTTCCTTGATGTTTTCGTCAGAAGGAAGATTGATGCTACGTTGGACATTCTGTTTATAGGAAGCCCACCCATACTGACTTGTTTCTGCGAGCTGATAATTGTCACCATGCAGCTCAGCGTGAAGGGGTACTTCGTACCTTGGTTCACAGGGCCCACGTTATCTCAGACCCCGAAAGTTTGGTGGCTGAGCTATCACATCTCGACGGCACCTTTCGTCACAATGGTTTTAGTGAGAGGCAGATAAAAAGTGCGTTGCGCTATCAGCTTTCTGTGCAACGGGTGAGTGATGATAGCAACGAAGTGGCACCTAAGTCTACGGCCTTTTTGCCTTACGCAGGAAGCATTTCTAAGAGGATTGGCCGTATTTTGCGGAAATTTGCTGTGAAATGTGTTTTTCGACCACCTTCTAAGATTAAGGCCGTGTTGGCGTCCGTAAAAGATGATCTTGGTTTGCGTAAGGCTGGTGTCTATCGGGTTCCTTGCAGTTGTGGCATGTCATATATTGGTCAGACAATCAGGACTGTGGAAGACCGATGTACTGAACATAAGCTTCACACACGCTTACAACAGCCGAGAAAATCCGCTATTGCAGAACATTGCCTCGACACCGGTCATCCTATGGAATACAACAACGCGGAGATTCTGGCTTGCACGTCCAGCTATTGGGATAGTGTTATTAAGGAAGCGGTTGAAATCAAACTATCAAGCAACCTTATAAACAGAGATAGTGCATTTTGTCTAAATGCTGCTTGGAATCCGGCGCTGTCTCTCATCTAAAAACAGAGGGACAGAATTAGGGCTACCTCACCTGTTGAATAATAGTAACTATCGACATTTCTGATGGTGGTTATCTTTGATTTGTTTACTTTGCGGTTATTGTGTGTGGTATCTTCCTTGTTTCTCCTCTGTGAACCGAGGTATGAAATTTCCTTGCACATTGCTTCCTTTTTGCATTTGTGCTCCTGTCGAAATATCGGCGGTGGTCGACGACGTCACCCGGCAGCAAATCTGTAAGTTATTTGAATATTGCTAAACTTTTCCAGAACCGAATCACGCAGTTTGGATCGGATACTGCAGCAGTAAATCAAAATTAGGTGAAAATATTCATGAAATAGGTAATGTCAAACATCTCTGTCATAATCAATTAAGTGAATGATTTGCAGAAATAAATTATATTAAAAAATTTACCTGATAATACTGATGTTAATAAGCTGGAATGAAATGGTTATTGTGTTAAAGTTGGAAACATCCTTAATGAAAGTTTAGAGCCCTGTTATTTATAGGAAAGAAATCGAAGCTAAATAGGTTTGTGATAGCCTTACGAGAGTTTTTTGTTAGTACGTAAGTACAATCGCCTTCCGACAAGGGGTTCAGACCGACATCTTGCATTCTTGAAGCAATCTCAGAATGCACTACCTAAATCATGTGAAGATGGAATATTGATGGGGTGAATTATCAGTATATTAGAAGACGAAGCACGGTCATGGCGAATGAGAAGGAATTCTTCGTGTAAAACCTATGAGGAATTTATTAATGCTTTTTGGAGGCGGTATTGGTCAAGCACGGCATACAACAGAGAATGTAGTGATACTTTAATGGGAACCATTTATGTTAGCAGACGGCGTCATAGTCACAAAGACCTCTTTCAATATTACTGCGAAAGAAAATTATATTAAGATGATCAACTAAATGAAAGGAATCTAATCTCAGCTGAGTTAATTAATTAACCTGTAACTGCAAGACAAAAATTATTTGGAATTCTTAAAGATAATGTTGACAGCATTTTGAAGATGTTGTATAGCAAGTGTTAGCACACATCAGCATGGAGTAGGACTGAGAAGTAATGGGCGCATATGAGGTAAAAAGGATGAAAGACAAAGAGGCTATCATAGGGATAATTACAGATGACCATCTAATAGAGGTAAAGGGGTGTGGAACCACGCAGATTTTCATAATAACGGCGAATGTAATCAAAGAGAGGTGAGAACTGAGGAGGACAAATTCATGCCAGCTGAAATAAATGAAAAGCGGGAAGTGGACAAACCACAGCAGGAAAGCTAATTAGGAGTTCTGATAATGCCCAGCTCATAACTGAATTTGGACAACTGTCAGTCATTGTTAAAGACTTAGGAATCGTGGGAGGGATGCAATTATGGAAGAGCTGAACTTCGAGGAACAGAAATATATTCGTGAAGGCTATCATCCTACACTGAAGGTACAATTATGTAGCACAGAAGTAGAAGTTGTTCTTCATTCAGGAAGTGACATTTTTGCAGCTAATTATGAGCACTATTTAAAGCTTAAAGTGGGAAATAATATTCCGGAATTGTCAGTGCAAGGGGTAAGATTAACTGAATCCATTGGTGCCCAGAGGAAGCTCATAAGGAACATAGTGATTGCTGGAAACTGAGATTCAATGTAAGAGATTTAATGTGAATGTTAATGAGGAGCCCTTTTTAAAGTTCAGAAGGGTAAAATATATTCCAGAATTAGTTAAGCAAATTATAAGATATATTGGAGCCGTTATTGCTAATAGTTATCTAATAAGAAACTGAGCAACGCTGTAAATTGAAATTCAATATTGGTTTAATGTAAATGTAATCACAATTCTAGAGTGGTGAGTAGAAATAAATCTTGGGCTGATTTGGTTTATAGGAACTTCTGCTGTAGTAGATTTTGCAAGAGGGATTGTCAAACATAGGTGAAGAAGAAAGTGAACTGACGTTTGTGCGATGTGTGATCCGAAAGAGTAAACAGAGTGAGGTTTATGTTCAAATATTAAACGGCAAAATTAATGATTAGCCCCGCAAAAGTGGCAGTGGGAATTGCAGTTGGAAAATTTGTAGGGCATAGAACTGAGATGACTGATATTATGTGTGATGAGGAAGGCATGTTGATGATATAATTAACGGGAAAGTAGGTGAAGTTGAAGTTACAGCATTTGATGAAAATAAAATATTAAAGACCTTTTTGAGGAAGCAGGTAAACATATTTTGTGGTAGATCTGGCCTAAGCAAGGACTGTATCTACTGGTTTGGGATAAAAGAACATGGACCATTCAAGCTGTGACCAAATGTATTCCCTATAGCGACGCGGGAAGCTGCTGATACGGAAATCACATGTGAGCTGGAATGGAACATCACTGAGAGGTCACAAAGTCAGCATTACAGTCCACTTGTATCGAATTTAAAAGCAGATGGGGCAGTGAGAATAACCCTGGACATGAGAGCTATGAACAGAATAATTATTCCACACACGGATAGGGCAGAAATATTACAATAACTTGTTCAAAGATTTAATAACATTCAAATTCTTACTAGTATTGATCTGACAGCTAGTTTCTGCCAGATTCAATTAGCAAAAGACTGTGTAAATTACACAGTACTTGTTTCCATCGGTGTATGTTGTCATTTTACCGCATGTTGTCATGTTACCGTTTGGATTAGATATTTCTGTGTCAGCATTTATCCAAATGGTGGATGGTGTACTAAGCGAGCAATTGCCGTCGAAAGTAACATGCTATTTTGCTAACGTATTGACTCTAGCCAATAAGTGAGAATATCACAAAGAAGTGTTAGACAAGGCACTGAATGTTTTCTCCAGTAATGGCTTTAATATTATTATCAGGAAATCCGAGGTTGGATATAAGGAGACTGAACTTTTTGGGCACATTATTTTGGCAGATGGCATTAGGCTGAATCCGGAAAACATTTGGACGTTAACGGAAGTATCAGAACCTAGAAATAAAAAAACATATTAAGCCATTACTCTGTTTTGAAATTTATTTAGAAAATCTGTGAATAACCACGCCATGAATGCATAAGCATTGGTGGAATTAACTAGAAAAAACACCCCATGGGTCTGGACTGAACAATTTAAACAAAAGTTTCGAGAAGAAACGAAACTTTGTGTGAAACTATAAATTTAGTCCGCCAAAATTTCTGTAGAGATATATGTATTACCAGGCATGGTTCACAATATGGAACTGCAGCAGAAAAGTTTCAAATAATAGAGGCTCCAGATTGAATCAAATAGAGGACTATCACTTTTGCGAGACGAATATTGAACAAATAGGAATGACAGTACAATAACACAAAAGGAGATTATAGTCATTGTGTGGGCTTTTGGAAAGATTGGAAACTATCTGATTTGTAGAAAATTTATAGTATACAAAATCATAAAGCATTACTTTCTTACAGGACTTTATTAGATTGACTGAAGGCAAGCTTACTAGCTGGGCATTATTCACACAGAATTATAATTTTGAAACAAGGTTCCAAACTGTAAAGAAAAATGTCGTGGCTGATGTTTATGTCGCTTAGCAGCTGGGAAGAATAGTAATGGCTTCAGAAATAACACTGGTAATGATGTCAAAATACAGAAATGAAAAAATCCCATTTGAAAATTGTGCTCAGAGAATTTTAAAAGATAGAAGGAGAAAAGAGGGTGTGGAAAGAGTTAGAAAAGAGTCAATTTTCCCAGAAAACTAAAGCATCAGATTAGCAGATGAAGGGGCTTATAAATAGTATCGTTCCAAGATTTGTACAACAAATAGTAACTGGTGGCTTGTATGGGTGTCTTATGACGACGATAGGAGGGTTTATTTATGTGTTGGTAGCTAGGGATGTGGTGTCAAATTACGTTAAGTTGTACCCTTTCAGGAGAAGTAGACGAGGACGACAGAAAATTTCATGAGGACGGATAACTTTAAAAACATTGGAAAGCCATAACAGATCCTTGGTGATCATTTACCCCAGTTTGTATTGAATGTGTGGTAGCATACATTAAAGGAAGAGCAGGTAAAGCATCATCAAAAATAACTGAAAGGGTGATGAGGAGATAGGCAGCTAGTTTGGAGATTATTGTGCTATGAGACACTCAAGCTGGGGAAAATATGTAAAAGATTTCAGTCACATAATTAAAGAACTACCACATTCAGCCACTGAACGGTCACCTCATGAGGTAATGTTTGGTTAGAGACTGTTAAACATATTTGAAATAATGGAGACATTTACACATAAGATGAAGATGTCATTACATGGGATCAGGCGACTAACCCTGGACAGAATAAAATAAATAATGGAGGAAAGACAAGAAATGGAGAACCAAGGGAAAATGGCATGAATTTTTAAGGTACGGGAAGTTGTATTTATTAGAACAAGTGCTAAACACCAGAAGATAAATACTGAAATCAAGAATTTCTATGAAATGTATTATAGTCTATACAACATTGCTTGCAAAACTGACGCCATTGTGATGGAACTGGCGATAACGCTAACAAACATATGCACAGGTGTTTACAATATTGTAGATATTTAACACTTTTGTAGATTAATAGTCAAATGCCTTGTCCTTACACTGAGGATTTAGTTATTTAATGATTCAAAACTGAATGAAAAAGTAATAACACTGAATATACTAATGAGACATAACGGCAAGCTCATTCCTTGGTATTAGCTAATAATAGTTATTCATTCTTTGCTAATATTATATATGCGTCAAGTATTTAAATACGAGAGTTTTTGAAGAATGGGTGCACAGTGTATCGACTGTTAAATCAGTTGAGTGCATAATGACAGTTCTGGAGGTGTGGCTAATACTTCATGATCTGACGAATTGCCAGCCACCAGTTGTTGCAGAAAAGTCGATGCAGTGGCGCTTGATATAGCAGTATGCAGATGACGCCTTGCTGTCTGTTCTGTGGTGAATAGTAAAAGGAAATTTAATGTTTAGAAATAAACTGACCATCTTGTGGCTTGTGGAATGAAGATGGATATTAAATGATTAATACCCAAGTTATTGTGTTGGAGTCATTTAACATTTATGTAATTAATATTCTTATACTTTATTTTTTTTCCAAGAAGTTTGTGATATTGTATCTGTCTAGTGTTTCTATTGTTTAATATATGTGGCTGATATCTAAATGTTCAAGAGGAAAAGAGGAAGGACGCCACCAACACCTCAATAACACAAGCAAGCTGAGGATCAACAGATGACAAATAAATGTATATAATATGGTGATGTTATTTGAGTTCATAAAGGAATTAGTTACTTTCCTGTTTAAAAAAAATAAAAATAAAACATTCTTAATCGACGGTAATATTGTATTTGGAGAGCTATGTTTTTCATATGAACAGGTATAAGTATATGTCATTAATTTCGATTGAAGGGATGAATACAATAGCATATAAAGAAATTTTGGAGTACTGAAAGCAAGGTAATAGGGAAATATCTAGTAGCAGTGGAGATCTGACCTAAGTAACGTAGGAGATCTTCTTGCTTTTAAATTTTGTAAATTTTAAAAGGAACAGAGAGGCTTAGAAAATATTTTTGGTAGGGATATGTGATATGTATGGCACATTTCTATCTACATTGTTTTACATTTTGTTACCACACTTTACCGTGCAATATGGAAACATAGCACAGATGTAACGTAGCAAGAAGTGAATCTGTCACATGACGCTATTGATAGTTTCAGAGGGTAAATATGGTGGGATGAGAAAGTGCGGTATCATGCTGGAATCTATACAGACAGAGGGACTTCTTCGCCGAGTCTTAGCATCATGAAGCATAACTTACATTATTTATATATTCTGTTTGAGCTCTGATATGCATGTCCAACCTGCTTCTGACATTACCTGCACTGCTAACTTGTTAATAATAATTTGAATAACTCTCAATTTAACATAAGAACTGATCAGAAATTTCGGTTAATATTGATAGTCGTTGGTGGATACCAAGAACCGATCACATCTTCACCATGAGCGGGCCGGGGCCAAATTGTTACGATTGCCCATTACTAGTCTGTGATTGGTTTCTGAACAGGCAACTGTGAAGCACGATTTCGCATAATAACGAACCGAATTGTTAGGAGTAACCCCAGACAACGTGTATGTGCAATCTCATGGGAATTGCGAGATCGTGTGGAACATTTTCTTGTCACTTTTCATGGTGCTCTGGAAATAATTACTGTCCGGAAATTTCCCTATGAATATTAATTAGTAGATTTACTCTCGGAAATGTTGTCTTGATTCCCTGTTTCTGTGAATAAAAAATGGTTAAGTGGCATATTAATATTTCGTTATTTAATTTTCAAGTAGCAGTGAGAGTTTTCCCATTAGCCATTTCGTCATTAACTGTACGTACATTAAGGTTTACGGCGATTGGAGAAGAAAGCAATCAAGACCATGGCTACAAGTCAACTTTACATGATGAGAGGTAAGCACGTTGCCTCCAGTCATGCTAGGGAAAGTCAGCGCCGATGTTACATTCAGATATCCACTGTGCTTGTGGCACATGGCATATCTTTTTGGTGGGATGTACTACGTAAATGAACCCACTGTGTAGAATATGAGGGTTACGAGTTGCATTTGAAATGAAACTAGCAATAGTGTGAACGTGATTACTCTTGGCATCCCTGGCAACACCACATTCATTACACACTAATAGCAGCTGCAAACCAGAGAATCATATGGGCTACTGAGCAGACGAGACTCGTTGCTGACGCACGGTAATGGCAGCCGCAAACCACAGCATTCATAGGAGCTACTGAACAGAGAAGACTCGTTGCTCACGCAACTACTTACGTAAATTCAACATTTATGTACTAGTACTTGAGAACTCTGACGTCTCCTAAAATGGGTGACGTCTGCACTACACCTCAGAGGCTGCTACACAGGGACTATGTGGATTAGGCTACTCTCCATGTAGTCCATAAAATGATAGTTGTAGGAGACCCAAAAGTATTACTGTAAAATCAAAAGAAATGTAACCAAAGGCAAGAGTAGTAAAATCTTAGTGGTTAACTACCGAATTATTTGTAATAGTATGCAATATTTCTTAGTGCTGCTAAAATGCAATGAAGCTCACATAATGCTACATACAGAAAGGTCGTTGGAGATTTAATCTGTCTATAGTGAGATTTTTGGGGAAAATTTAAGCGTATGAGGAAACGAATGACACATGGGAAATGGGGTTGATGTATTTGTTACAGATTGCAATAAACTCAAATCCACGGAGACAGAAATTGAATCTGCATGCCACATTGTTTGGGAAAGACTCAGAAGCAGGGATTGGCATAAAATTGTAATTGGATGCCTCACCTTCAGGTATAACGAAAAGCTCTAGAGAAACCCTCAGTACACTTGTACTTAAAGTTCACCAGTCATACTGTAATCGTGTGGTTTACTTTATTCATCTAACAATCACTTCGGGTAATTACTGTTTCGTTAGTGGTGGATGTGATAAAAAATCATGTACAACATTGCTGAATGCCTTCTCTGGAAACTACATAGTACAGGTACTTCAGAACCCCACTCAAGAAGGAAATATGTTACATCTAATGGCAACAAACAGACCAAACCTCTTTGAGGACGTCCGTACTGAAATTGATAATTGTGACCATTAGGCAGTTGTAGTAACAATGATCACCAAGGTAAAAAGGACCACTAAAACAAGTAGAAATGTTTATATGTTCACTAAACTAGGTAAGGAAGAAGCATTATAATATCTGAATGAGGAACTCGAAACTTTATAGCTGATGACAAGAGGATGTAGGGGAGAACTATTGCTCAGGTATTTGACCGTTCCCTAGATAGATATGTATACAGCAGGAAGTTTCATGTTAGGATTATGTGGGGATTGGCTAGGTCGAATATTCTGGCATGGGACTCCGCGCGATCAGACTTTTCGAACTTCCATTCGAAGTACCGGCGTAGGACGCCGTGGCAGCGCTGCGTCCCTACGGCACGGTGCATACTCACACTGCGGAAAAATGGATGCAAATCCAGACATATCCTATACTGATCTGAGTCCGACAGGTCCGAATAGAACTAAAAGAAATGTACCTTCATATCTGAATATCGGTGGTTGCCGTGTTATCGTCAACTACGACGGGCAACCGAAGACCAGCTCTGGTTGTGGGAAGGAGGGACACCTCAGATCCGAATGTATCCAACGTCGAATCACTCAACTGCCGCCGGCTGACGCCGACCCACCATCGCAGACGACGCTGCTTCTTGTGACTTACGTAGCAGCCCTCACAACCGCTACCACTTCACTACCACTTCACTACGACCGATATCCACTGTTGAGTCGCCGCTCCATCCTCAAATACAGGGCGATGACGACACATCCGTTCTACAAGTTACTGATTCAACTCCGATGGCGCCGCCCCCGTCGACGGATGACTCGAGGCATGAAGATAGCATGGCAGTAGACCCGCTAATTGTGCCAATGACGGACGGCCTTTGTGCCGAAACGTCGTGAGTCGTTGCCATTGTCTGACTCAGAAGGAACACCAGGAAGCAACGCTCTCCGAAGCGACGGAAGCGGAGGCGTAGAGCACCTTCCGAACGGTATGCGACACAGCCGCCAGAGTACGACGACTCCACCTTCAATGACGACGATACCACAGACGCAGCTCTCTAGAAACGACTGTAGGTGACGTTTGGGGGGGATGAAAAAGTACCGAAACAATCGGTAGCTCCACGGACAATTCAAATCTTAATGGATAACTTGGCATCTGCGATTCGACAACAGGAGTAACGTATCGCCGTGATTAATCTCAAGAAGATCAGAACGGCAGTGAAGATCCAGTTGATACGTGAGATGCTTCGTTCTCTAACGCCGATTCACATGTAGAACGGTGTTCGTCAGTATCCACGGCGTGGCATCCTGGGCAAAGAGGGAATCCGTCATCCCAGTAGCATGCAGCCTTTGTCGTGTTACAACTTCACCGTTCACAGTCAGGTAGCACGTGGCTCGTACCCGCGTAGGGAGGAACGGCTTCTGGACCACTCTTCACACTGTAGGCCACAGGGTAGTCGAGCTTTTCCTCTCGATGACATTGAGTGGGATGGACCTTAGTAGCAACCTGTAAATATCGCTCGTCTTGGGAGTGCGAGTGTTGGGAAGGTCTGGGTGTACGTAACTATACTCAAGAATAATTGCCGACAGATGAGAGAGTAAGGGAGTAATATGCGCAATCGTGACAGGTGGCTGAAGAGACGCCGGCAGCAATTCCTGTAACAGACGTACCGTAAGGGAAGCATCTTGATGGGTCCACAATTTCAGCATTGTGCACAAGTATAATGCTATAGCTCTCGCTCGCACATTTATAAGTCCCAGTCCACCGACACGCGAAGGGAGGGTGAGTGTTTCGTTGCGGACTTTGAACAGGAGTCCAGCGGTAAGGTAATATCCAAACGCTGCTTGCAGTCTGTGTGCCATCGCTGTCGATATTGGTAGGACCTGAGCCTTGTGGATCATCTTAGTGGCCACGTGAAGGTTGAGGTATTCCACACGCTGTAGAAGGTCCATCCGTCGAAGTAGGTTCCAGCGAACGTCTGTGCGTATCTCCTGTAGTAATCGTATATAGTTCATGGCAGCTGTGCAGCGCACATCCTGCGTAAATGTTATGCCCAAGAAACGGACCTTGTTGACTAGTGAGAGTGGGGCTAAAGCGCCCTCCTGTAGACCTCTCCCAATAGGCATCGCTGCCGACTTGGCCACATTTGTGAGGCTGCCCGCTGCCAAAACGTATCGATTGATCCATGCTATCACCGAGCGTACCTCCTCACTAGATCGGACAAATAATAGAAGGTCATCAGCATATATCCTGCAGTGAAATGTGTGATCCCTCAACGACATTTCCGAAAGCCTGTTTCTCAACCCTCCGACAAGTGTTTCTAGTGCGATCGGGTAAAGGTTCATGGGGAGTGGGCGTCCTTGGTAAACTGACCGTCGGATCGGCAAAGGGCCCGCAATCCGTCCATTCACCAGTACACGGGATGCAGCTCCACGGAAAAGGCGCTGAACGATGTCGAGATAGTCAGGCAGGAAGCCCATGCCGGCCATAACTGAAAGAAGGAACTCGTGGTGAACTTTGTCGAAGGCGTGGCCGAAATCAATGGAGATCAGAACAGCTCGAAGGCGACAGGATGTGACCATAGCTATTAAATCCCAACATTCTTTGGTGGCCGTTTGCATGTTAGTCACTCCGCTCTGTGTCGTTTGCTCGAGGGATAGGAGTAGTGGCAGAATCTTCTTTATGCGGCGAGTAGTCGGGTGAAGATTTTATAGTCCGAGTTTAGCAATGTAATTGGCCTGTAGGCCTCGACCCTCCGACCTCTGGAAGGCTTGTGTATTGGTATTAAGAGACCTTCGACGAATCCAGGTGGCACGTGCAAACCTGGGGTCCTCAGTTCCTGATATATGGTGATCCATCGGGGCATCATTAGATCGCGGAAAGTCCGATAAAACTCGAGCGGCAGTTCGTCTGGTCCGGGCGACTAGGTGAGAGCTCCCTTGTTAAGCGCGTGCTCGATGTCGTCCCGTCTAAGTCCAGTTAAAAGCGACGCCACTGCAGCGTTGTCGAGGGTGTGCGACACGTGCTGCAGTATGTCGTGATCGTCCGCTTCCTCCGTAGTCAACTCTTCGTAAAACCGGTGATAGTGATCTGAAAAGGCTTCTGCAACAACCGCCTGAGTCATTACGACACTACCATCGGGCAAAATGAAGGCCCTGATCAGCAGCTGGCGGCGTCATCGGCTGTCGAGCATGATATAATGCATGGACGGGTTTTCTCCTCCCACTCGGTCTTGACGTCTCGGACGCACGACGACCCCCTCCAAACGGTGCCTCGTAAGAGACAATGTTTTACCTTTAATTCGGTGACTTTCTATTTGTCGGTCTTGTGACGGTGGTTGGTTGGCAAGTTCATGGAGCACTGAGCAATTAAAGTTCAATGTGTGACGATGCCACGCTGCAATGTCTTTTCCATATTGTGTTAGCACACACCAAACGCTGCTTTTGCACATTCAATCCACCATACAGAGTCGAATGATATCGGGGAAGACGACGATCGCAATCCATCCATGTGCTGGCGATAACCTGACGGCATTCTTAGTCTTGAAGGTCTGCCACAGCTTCCAAGGTATACGGCTGCGCCATATCCCCTGCTGCTGTAGAGTGGCCGTGCATATGAAAGCGCTATGATCGGAGAAGGCAAGCGGCCAACGTTCAGCGTCCAACACTCCCGAAGCTAGAGCTCATGAGACATAGATGTGGTCTAGGCGACTGGCTGAGCGACTAGTAAAGTATGTGGGTCCCGGATGGTCACCATGCATTTTCTCCCAAGTGTCAGTAAGAAGGAGATCTCGACCCTTAGGTGAAGTTCTTGACAAGTCGAGAAACGTGGGACTTGGTCTTTGGAGTGTAGCACACAGTTAAACCCGCCGCTGAAGATATATTGATCAAAGAGGCTAATAAAGAAGAGGGCGATATCCTCAGAGTAGATCTGCAACCGCTCGCGGCGTTGGTCAGTTCCTGATGGAGCGCAAATGTTAATGATGCGCGTGCCCAGCGCAGTAATCGCCAGCCCCCTGCCTGACGGAAGGTAAGTCACTTCTTCAATGGCACTTCCGTCGCGCAATAGTACTGCCGTACCACTGCCGTTTCGGTCCGCCGGTGACATAAACGTCACATAACCGTAGAAGACTGGGAGGGCCACTAGAGCAGAAGGTACTCGCCTGCTACTTACGTATCGAACCGCGCACAATTGAGCCACGACTCCTCCTTTGTCCGGAGGATACTTATTTCCCGCTTGCGAAGACACACGCACTTAAATGGTTTAAAGACATGTCCCTATACTGCCTGTTTCGAGATGATGAGAAGATGGTCCTTGATTACTGGAAAATTCCCCAGGACCGTCAGAGCACACTTGAGCATATGCCCCTATACCGACAGCTACTTGCGAACTATTTGCGCAGTGTCTTCGATAACCCCCCGCACAGTTGGGGAGTACCGGGCAGAGGATGACCGCCGTCATGAAGCTCCACTCGCTGCGAAATGTTTATCAACTTGGAACATGGCATTTGTGCGCAGATGGGCCATGCACATGGGATGACGTTCAAGATTTTCTTACATTTCTTTCTCTATTATCTATTATTTTACAATTAGTTTCAAATTCTATTTCGTAGTTTCGAAGATACTCTTGTTTTGTTACTGATATGGATGTAAACTAAACAAAAAGTGGTCAGCGTGACGGATTGACGTCCTACGGGCCCGGGTTCGATTTCTGGCTGTGCTGTATTCATCATCATTTCATCCCCAAACGCAGCGCAGGTCGCCCAGTGTGGCGTCGAAGGTAATACGACCTGCACCAAGGCGGCCGGACCTGTCCCGCAAGAGACCTCCAGGCCAATGGCACCAAACGCTCATTTCCATTAACACAACTTTCACTTCAAAAAAGAATTTCCTAAGGCTTTGTATTTATGTTATACGCCAGTTTAAATGATTTATTTCTGATGAAGGCAAAAAATACAAAAAAAAAAAAAGTGGCAGCGCGGCTGTCTGTCAGGCCAACGGCTCGATTTCGATTCCCGGTGGGGTTGTAGATTATCGCCACTTACCACTCAGGGACTGGGTGCTGTGTAGTTCTCATTAACATTTCATCATTATCAGTAGAAGGCAACGGGAAACCACCACTGGAATCACTTCCATAGACGCTCATGCGGTCGACCTCTCTGACGAGGCCTCCCTCATGAAAAGACCTGCCGTAAGGCTGAACACAAAGTCGTAAGAAGCCCCTCCATGTCCAACTTAAGTTCGATGATGCCTGTAGTTATATCTCATTACTGAAGCACGTAATAATCGAGATTGTATCTATTATTGTTGTGAGCTGGGTATAATTTGCTTTCTGTGATTACTGGTTTTTGCATTAATGGTAACTATTGCTACCCACGACTTACTTTGCCCTGTATTCATATGTATCCAGTGAGCTAATCAAAGGGAGTCTTAATGAAAGTCACTACAACAACTAGTATTATAATTTTATTCAACATAATATTTCAAATTAATGTGCCTAATTAGGATGGCGGCCAGTTATTATTTCGTTCGTAAGAACTTTTCTACGTTCATGGAACAGCAAAGTTAAAGCCTGTTTATTTTTTCTACTAATTACAAAATATTTAAAATTACTGTTCGATACTCTTATCCATTAGACAAAAATGTGGTCAAAATTATAAATTCTCTTAGATGGTAACATTAGTTCGTGTGACGACAGGCAAGTTAGTGACGTATACAAATGAGTGTTACAACATCACCTCACATCCATTCGACACAATTAGATACTAGTAGACTGCGTACTCAACCACTGTCATCCATATAACATAAGCGTCATATTGGTTACAGTGTCATCCTAATTACATATTAATGTCCTAACTACATATATCCATAGTGTCTGCAAAATTTAAGTTAAAGAACGTCGACTTCATAACCTGGTCATCTTTCAGCGTGAAGTGGGAAATCCAGTTTCAAGTCCTTGTCTAGCACAAATTTTTACCCATCATCATTGGATAAATGTCAATGCCCTATCGCAGCTGAGGTCTGAGTTCCTCTTTCACCATGTATGCTTATAGCCACTGAATTAAAACATGGTGCCTGTCCAGAAGAACAGTCAGCACACATGTAGTAGAATATGCACGTGACAGTGTTTAATGATTCCTACTGTACACTTGCACACTACATCACAACTGTTGAAGTAGTCAGCTGAAGCTGTGAGCAATGAGGACAATAGACAGTGGATGTTACATGCGCAGTGTGTGACAGGTTGAGAATTTGTGCCCCTTTCTGCCACTGGATTTATTTTATTTCGGTACACAATCAAAAAATTTGGTCTTCTCTTTCAGACATATCCAAAGGAGCAGACACCAGACACAGATTAATATATTCCCATGACGGAGCATAATTATGCCAACTATATCTGAACTCTTGCTAGAATCAGGTGAATCTGCGAGCAGTGAGGATAATGAGTAGTGGACACTACACGTGTAGTGTGCGACAAGTTGAGAAGTTTCTTTACACGGGAAGCTGCTGAAGAAGTTATGGAGGCTGCTCTAGTAAAGCAGGAAATCCAGGTTCGAGTCCTGAGCTGGCACAAATTTTCACTTGTCACCACTGAACTCATTTCAACTCTCAATTGTCCTTAAGGTCTGAGTTGTTGTTGTGTTACTACAGACTCTTTCAGTTGTATCTGGAGGTCTATAAAAGTACATCCTGCCCAATCAGCTGCCGGATGGAAGAACCTCACGTCCACATTGTTTGACCACTGACTGCTGCTTGATGTTCCTGACCCTTAGTGTCTCCTGCTCCCACAAACTCTTGATCCTCTATCTCAACTTCGAGGTAACTGCATGTACAGTAGAAGAATACTGGAAAATATTATTTTCCATACTGGCTAACTTAGCTACTTCATCTGATTATTCATTAGCCTGAAACTGTAAAGTCCCCGTAACCAGCAGTGTGATATATCCATATCATGCATGTGTGGATGGAAAAAGTAGTCATGGCACTGCTGGATATGTTTTTCTCTGTGCGTATGTATTACTCGTGTATCAAGTTGATGTATTTGTTACAGATCGCAATAAACTCAAATCCACGGAGACAGAAATTAAATCTGCATGCCACATTGTTTGGGAAAGACTCAGAAGCAGGGATTGGCATGAAATTTTAATTGGATGCCTCCGTCGACCACTGGACTCACCTTCAGGCTCTAGAGAAACAATCAGTTCACTTGTACTTAAATTTCACCAGTCATACCGTAATCATGGGGTTTACTTTATTCATCTAACAATCACTTCGGGTAATTACTGTTTCAGTTAGTGGTGGATGTGATAAAACATCATGTGCAACATTACTGAATGCCTTCTCTGGAACTACATAGTACAGGTAGTCCAGAACCGCACTCAACAAGGAAATATATAACATCTAATGTCAACAAACAGAGCAGACCTCTTTGAGGACGTCCGTACTGAAATTGATATTAGTCACCATTAGGCAGTTGTAGTAACAATGATAACCAAGGTAAACAGGAAGACTAAAACAAGTAGAAAGGTTCATACGTTCACTAAACTAGATAAGGAAGAAGTAGTATAATATCTGAAATAGGAACTTGAAACTTTATAGCTGATGACAGTAGGATGTAGGGGAACTATTGCTCAGGTATTTGATTGTTCACTAGATAGATATGTATGCAGCAGGAAGTTTCATGTTAGGATTATGTGGGGATTGTCTAGGTTGATTATTCTGGCATGGGACTCCGCCCGATCAGACTTTTCGAACTTCCATTCGAATTACCGGCGGAGGACGTCATGGCAGCGCTGTACAGAACGGAGTCCGCCAGGTCCGAATGGGACTAAAACACATGCTCCTTCATATCTGAATATCGGTGGTTGTCATGCTATCGTCATCTACGACGGGGAACCGAAGACCTGCTCTGGTTGTGGGAAGGAGGGACACCTCAGATCCGAATGTATCCAACGTCGAATCACTCAACTTCCGCCGGCTGACGCCGACCCGCCATCGCAGACGATGCTGGTTCTTGTGACTTACGTAGCAGCCCTCACGACCACTTCCACTTCACTGCGACAACCGATATCCACTGCTGAGTCGCCGCTCCATCCTCAAATACAGGGCAATGACGACACATCCGTTCTACAAGTTACTGATTCAACTCCGATGGCGCCGCCCCCGTCGACGGATGACTCGAGGCATGAAGATAGCATGGCAGGAGACCCGCTTATTATGCCAACGACGGCCTTCGTGCCGGAACGTCGTGAGCCGTTGCCCTCGTCTGACATAGAAGGACACACCAGGAAGCAACGCTTTCCGAAGCAACGGAAGCGGAGGCATAGAGCAACTTCCGAACTGGATGCGACACAGCCTCCAGAGGACGACGACTCCACCTTCAATGACGACGTTACCATAGAGGCAGCCGCCATTTGCTGCAGTGTGGCACCACCGAACGGAAGTGAGGACAAATCACATATATTTACAGAGGCACATTCGGATGCCGATATACCGGACAGATGCTACCCACCACATTCTGGAGCTCAGGCATCCATTCCATATCCTGAGACAGCTAGGGAACCCGATCTAGCTCTGCGTTCCCAGGTGTGGGCGATTACCACGACGGCGACGGCACCATGCAAGTCACGCCAACAGGGTCGACGCCATTCGCGCCGGCTCTCTAGAAACGACTGCAGGTGAGGTTTGGGGGGATGTGAAAGTACCGAAACAATCGGAAGCTCTGCGGACAATTCAAATCTTAATTGATAATTTAGCATCTGCGGTTCGACAACAAGTGTATCGTATCGCCACGATTAATCCCAATACTATAAGAACGGCAGTGAAGATCCAGTTGTTGCGTGAGATGCTTCGTTCTTCGGATATTGATATTCCTCTGTAGCAAGAAGCGTATATAGAGGCACTCCCAGTCTTCTACGGTTATGTGGCGTATATGTCACCGGCGGACCGAAACGGCAGCGGTACCTCAATACGATTGCGCGACGGAATTGCCATCGAAGAAGGGACTTACCTTCCGTCAGGCAGGGGGATGGCGATCACTGAGCTGGGCACGCGCATCATTAACATTTACGCTCCATCAGGAACTGACCAACGCCGCGAGCGGTCGCAGATCTATTCTGAGGATATCGCCCCTTTCTTTATTAGCCTCTTCGATCAATATATCTTCGGCGGCGGTTTTAACTGTGTGCTCCATCCCAAAGACCAAGTCCCACATTTCTCGACTTGTCAAGAACTTCACCTAAAGGTCGAGATGAGCTCTAGCGCCGGGAGTGTTGGACGCCGAACGTTGGCCACTTGACTTCTCCGATCATAGCGCTTTCATATGCACGGCCACTCTACAGCAGCAGCGGATATGCCGCAGCCATATACCTTGGAAGCTGTGGCAGACCTTCAAGACTGAGAATGCCGTCAGGTTATCGCCAGCACATAGGTGGATTGCGATCGTCGTCTTCCCCGATATCCTTCGACTCTGTATGGTGGATGGAACGGGGAAAACCAGCGTTTCGGCGTGTGCTAACACAATATGGAAAAGACATTGCAGCGTGGCATCGTCACACAGAGGACTTTAATTGCACAATGTTACGCGAACTCGCCACCCGACCACCGTCACAATACCGACTAACAGAAAGCCACCGAATTAAAGGTAAAACATTGTTTCTTACGAGGCACCGTTTGGAAGGGATCGTAGTGCGGTGAGACGTTAAGACCGAGTGGGAGGAGAAAACCAGTGTATGCATCATATCATTCTCGGCAGCCGCCGACGCCGCCAGCAGCTGATCACGGGCTTACCACACAGGTTTGCCTTTGGGGACATTTCTTTCGTTTTCGGCAATACTTTTGGGTCTCCTACAACTACCATTATATGGACTAGATGGAGAGTAGCCTAATCTACATAGTCCCTGTGTAGCAGCCTCGTAGGTGTAGCACACACGTCACCCATTTTAGGGAACGTTAGAGTTCCCAACTCTATGAGGCAAAGTCTATGATATCGTAGTCCAGGTTTACGCAGAACCTTCACAGTCTCTGATTCAATTCTTCTATTCGACCCAGAACCAATATACACTCGGTAACATTTCCAACACCAATTTGTAGCAGCTTTCAAACGCTTGACAGTGGTTAGGGCGATCTGCAGCTGCTTACAAACAACCAATAACTCATCCCATGCCTGGGAACAGCAAACACAGTTGGTATGCATTTTATCTGGTGCAATATTTCACAGAACAGTAATAAAACAAGTTTACATATGCCTTGTTGATTTTGTTTTCATTTATTGGATTATTATGGGGCAAGTTTTACCACAGGCTTTTGGAACTGAAACTATTTACTGTCTATAGGACACATCTATTACGACAACAGAGAAACTGGCCGTATAATTCACTGGTTAACAAAAACGTTTTTTACGTTACAGTTGCTAACAAATTCTTCAACCGCCTTAATTGACGAATAAAGTAGACAATATACACTCCTGTTAAAAGAGAAAATTTATATGACACGATATGTGGGCCGTTTACAGCATCTGTAAATCACAAACATAGATTTACTATGAAGTAGTAATTGCTGAATTCTATGAAATATACCTTTCTTCACGTAAACGTATAATGCAATTATGGAGCTAGTGATCCGAACGAAAATATTGTGGCCAGAAGTTTCTAAATCGCGTAAGTTACGTTTACAATTGAAGATTCAGTACTCCTCAGTGTCTCACTACAAAATCACAATCTCCGATAAGAAAAAAACACGAAAAACACTTTTAAATTATACGAGAAACTTTGTAAGTTCAGCGTTCTGAGTATGCTTCACATCCAACACAAATTCTCAACCTGTCACACACTGCGCATGTAAAATCCGCTGTCTATTGTCCTCATTGCTCACAGCTTCAGCTGACTACTTCAACAGTTGTGATGTAGTGTGCAAGTGTACAGTAGGAATCATTAAACACTGTCACGTGCATATTCTACTACATGTGTGCTGACTGTTCTTCTGGACAGGCACTATGTTTTAATTCAGTGGCTATATGTATACATGGTAAAAGAGGAACTCAGACCTCAGCTGCGATCAGGCATTATCCAACGGTGAGGTGGAAAAATTTGTGCTAGACAAGGACTTGGAACTGGATTTCCCACTTCACGCTGAAAGATGGCCAGGTTATGAAGTCGACGTTCTTTAACTTTAATTTTGCAGACACTATGGATATATGTAGTTAGGACATTAATATCTAATTAGGAAGACACTGTAACCAATATGACGCTTATGTTATATGGATGACAGTGGTTGAGTACATAGTTTATTAGTATCTAATTGTGTCGAATGGATGTGAGGTAATGTTGTAACACTCATTTGCTATGCGTCACTAACTTGCCTGTCGTGACACGAACTAATGTTACCATCTGAGAGGATTTATAATTTTGACCACATTTTTGTCTAATGGATAAGAGTATCGAACAGTAATTTTGAATATTTTGTAATTAATAGAAAAAATAAACACGCTTTAACTTTTCTGTTCCATGAATGTAGAAAATATCTTACGAATGAAATAATAACCGGCCGCCATCTTAATTAGGCACATTAATTTGAAATATTATGTTGTATAAAATTATAATACTAGTTGTTGTAATGACATTCATGAAGACTCTCTTTGAACAGCACACT
This sequence comes from Schistocerca gregaria, assembly GCF_023897955.1. NCBI lineage: Eukaryota > Metazoa > Arthropoda > Insecta > Orthoptera > Acrididae > Schistocerca > Schistocerca gregaria. Next base: position 423,665,058 of record NC_064931.1, read on the forward strand.
TGATACACATGAATACAGGGCAATGTAAGTCGTGGATAGCAATAATTACCATTAATGCAGAAACCAGTAATCGCAGAAAGCAAATTATACCCAGCTCACAACAATAATAGTTACAATCTCGATTATTACGTGATTCAGTAATGAGATACTACAGCAGGTTACACCGAACTAAAGTTGGACATAGAGTGGCTTGTTCCGACTTAACTTACTTTGTTTTCTGCCATACGGCAGGTCTTCTCATGAGGGAAGCCTCGACAGAGAGGTCGACCGCATGAGCGTCTAGGGAAGTGATTCCGGTGGTGGCTTCCCATTGCCTTCCACTGGTAATGATGAAATGATAATGAGAACAACACTACACCCAGTCATTGAGTGGTGAGTGGCGAAAATCTACGACCTACCCGGGAATAGAACCCGGTTCCCTTGGCGTGACAGACCGCCGCGCTGCCACTCAGCCATCGGGGTGGACTTTTCTCTTAACTGACATATAAATACCAAAAATTAAAATTAAATATTACCACACACAGCTATACTGTTTATACTCCCAATTCTCGAAATATATCAGAATTCTTTAGCAGCAATAATATTCCAATTTCGTTTTAAATATCAGAAAAATATGGTGGGGACCCGTAAACTGATAGTGTATCACTAGCCAAACTCTATGATTGTTTCAGTAGTACGATTCAATTCAACTAAATTTAATTCTTAGCCTCCCTTGGAATAGTTTATGTTGTCATCCTCCAAAAGCAAATTACCCAACACTGAGCTCGATTGACCCGAAGAAATTGTTCGTGATAGCAATCGAGACTAAATTAAGTTTCAGATAAGTTTAGATTACATGCCTTTTAACACCTGTGAAGCAGGTATCTTATCAGCAACAATTATCCTGTCTGGCACTAAATTTTTGCCCATTTAATACACAGAGAGAGATCACTAGTTTGTTAGAAACAGGATACTCGGTTTTCTGAACACTTACGGGGGGGGGGGGGGGGGGGGGAAATCCTGCATCAGTTCATGATTAGGATATAAGTCATGGTTCTAAACACAGGTTTATAGCACTTGGATTATTATTGAAAGCTCTCACACAAATTAACTGGTACATGCTCTAATACGTATCTATGTGCATGAAGTTGATAGAGCAGTGGCGGAGTAGTGGTAGCAAGCGACGTGGCGGCTAACTGTACTCACGGCTATTGATGTTAGGACGCTATTTACAATTTCTTCTAAGTGACGGATTTTTAACGTGTTAAGCCATGCCTTATCGTCGACAGCAACAGCCAAATCCACGTCCGAAGCAAAATTCCTAGCAAAACTGCTTCCAGTTACCTCCCTTGGCACCCTCGATGTGTTCCGTGCAACGTCTAGCTACTGACTGCGTACCATTCTCACCAAGGACCCGCCCAGTTCGACCGCCAAAACTACGTTTTACATTGCTCCAAGCCACTTTCGTTGCGGAGGGACTTCCCTAAATCTTTTACGTTGTACACTACAAGTGTCCTAACCACGAACTAGCTTCAGATGTACAATATTTTCTTTATAAACTTACATAAATTATAAAATTTCATTATAATAAACATTATTTAGTTTCTCCCATACATACATTACAAACTTTATATTTACTGTCACAGATCAATGTCCTCATGTAACAAAGAACAAACACTTCATAAGCACTGATACACAGTTACATAGTATAAACCTACTTCTAATCGATACAGGTGTTACAATGTGACTGTGTTCGTACTTAGCAGAATGTTTTGTTAGACACTTAAGGCTGCAGCTTGGCGAAGGGAAGCTCATCATGCAGAGCTAGCCAAAAGGCCGCTTTATTAGTGTCAGTTTAGAGAAAAAGCTATGGGCACTGGTGCAGGTGTATTGGGAAGGCCTGGGAGACTGGTCGCTGCTTTTATGCAGAGGATACAAACAAGAGCACATGGCCAGAACAACATGGGTTGTCCAAGCCACGAGAGATAAGTTCTTTTAGCAGGCCACAGTACACTGTAACAGTGGCTTGCGGCAGAGTTTTTTTAAAACGCTTTTAGCCAAGTAGCAAAGGTCCTGTGGATAATTCATCCCGGTCAAGGACAGTGCAATCTTAAGATTGTGCAGTTATTTAAGCAATGTTTTTCTGTGGACGTTCCTACAAGATCCATATTTATAAGGATCAAGAAAACATTTCGCCTCGATGACTTAAATGGACTATTGTGGTAGAATGCCCGACAAACAGTCACTGTTGTAGTAAGTTGCGTTTCCTAGACCTTAAACAGGCACCCACTCCAAGTATTTTCCCATGTGAGCAGAGCAACACTGTCTTGATTGGGAATCCGACAATGACGTCAGAAAACGTAATGGAAAGCAATAGGACTGGAGAACAGGAATTTGCCCATTTTCAAGAAGGACGCTGTAGGAAGAGAGGAGAATTATGCGATTGGCTTAAACGAGAGCGGCCATATTTATAATGGTAGTTTTGGATTTTACGGGGGTACTTCATCTGGAGTGTATTTGGAATTGATATTGAAGTGAAGGAGAAAAGCATTCGGACTTCAGTCATGATGTGTGTTGCATTTTATATTCAGAGGAGAACCTAGATTCACGTTAAATGTGGATCTGAGTTCGATCTGGACATGCAGTCACAGATTCTGGAAGGAGATTAACAGACTGATGTCTACCATTTGACTCAGCTTAATCTCTAAACTCCTGCATATATATGGTCAGCATATTATGGCTCTGACTGATTAGGAACCTTAATGTGAATTCTCATTGTTCACGGCATGCTTTTTCAAACAAATTCAGTCACTTTTCAATGTATCCATACTGAAACTATAATACGCGCTCCCCATTATTGTCAACTGTACATCAGTACGTAATTTTTTCAATTAAGTATCTGCACAAACTGAATTAATGTTTGTTTATTTCTGTTTTTTTATGATGCCACTCTTGATATTTGTGTAGTAAATAAATTGTTTTTGAGAATGCCATCTCTTATTCCTGATTACACCATTCCATGGACCATCTATTAATTTGATTCGTTTATGTTGTAGGGCAATGCATTGTGTCAGATTCAGTTCCAGTGCTAGGGTGCAAGTCAGTCATTTGCGTATAAATCTTCCATAGCATTTAGTTTCACATTGCTTTCACATTGCTGTAGCTGAACGGGATTATGTGCCATAGAATATTCTATCACAGAAGATTATTAAAGGTTTCGTCACATTACCTTCAAAGAGGGCACTATATACACTCCTGGAAATGGAAAAAAGAACACGTTGACACCGGTGTGTCAGACCCACCATACTTGCTCCGGACACTGCGAGAGGGCTGTACAAGCAATGATCGCACACACGGCACAGCGGACACACCAGGAACCGCGGTGTTGGCCGTCGAATGGCGCTAGCTGCGCAGCATTTGTGCACCGCCGCCGTCAGTGTCAGCCAGTTTGCCGTGGCATACGGAGCTCCATCGCAGTCTTTAACACTGGTAGCATGCCGCGACAGCGTGGACGTGAACCGTATGTGCAGTTGACGGACTTTGAGAGAGGGCGTATAGTGGGCATGCGGGAGGCCGGGTGGACGTACCGCCGAATTGCTCAACACGTGGGGCGTGAGGTCTCCACAGTACATCGATGTTGTCGCCAGTGGTCGGCCGAAGGTGCACGTGCCCGTCGACCTGGGACCGGACCGCAGCGACGCACGGATGCACGCCAAGACCGTAGGATCCTACGCAGTGCCGTAGGGGACCGCACCGCCACTTCCCAGCAAATTAGGGACACTGTTGCGCCTGGTGTATCGGCGAGGACCATTCGCAACCGTCTCCATGAGGCTGGGCTACGGTCCCGCACACCGTTAGGCCGTCTTCCGCTCACGCCCCAACATCGTGCAGCCCGCCTCCAGTGGTGTCGCGACAGGCGTGAATGGAGGGACGAATGGAGACGTGTCGTCTTCAGCGATGAGAGTCGCTTCTGCCTTGGTGCCAATGATGGTCGTATGCGTGTTTGGCGCCGTGCAGGTGAGCGCCACAATCAGGAATGCATACGACCGAGGCACACAGGGCCAACACCCGGCATCATGGTGTGGGGAGCGGTCTCCTACACTGGCCGTACACCTCTGGTGATCGTCGAGGGGACACTGAATAGTGCACGGTACATCCAAACCGTCATCGAACCCATCGTTCTACCATTCCTAGACCGGCAAGGGAACTTGCTGTTCCAACAGGACAATGCACGTCCGCATGTATCCCGTGCCACCCAACGTGCTCTAGAAGGTGTAAGTCAACTACCCTGGCCAGCAAGATCTCCGGATCTGTCCCCCATTGAGCATGTTTGGGACTGGATGAAGCGTCGTCTCACGCGGTCTGCACGTCCAGCACGAACGCTGGTCCAACTGAGGCGCCAGGTGGAAATGGCATGGTAAGCCGTTCCACAGGACTACATCCAGCATCTCTACGATCGTCTCCATGGGAGAATAGCAGCCTACAAACTTTAAACGCTACTGTATGTCAGCAGTCATCATTAGAAGAGGTTTCGAAACTTTGGGTATCAAATTTGTTGGACACTTTATTGTGGAGCAAGGGATCTCTCTGAACTGAAAGAGACTGAGGCTACTGCAAACTTCGTGGCAATGACAACGAGAAAACGACTCAGAATCTGCAGTAAATACATAAAACTGGTACCAGTTACTTTTTTGAATAGTTATTTATTATTCCATGAACCGGATATCGAACCTTTTCAGGTTCATCTTCAGATGGTTTTCCGGAAGTTACATATCTATTTTCAGCATCTTCATGAACCGGTGATCGAAGCTTTACAGGTTCTTGATATGGTTTTCGGGAAGTTATGTATGTATTTCTAGCATAATGCTAGATAAACGTATGTATGTCAGCAGTCATCATTAGAAGAGGTTTCGAAACTTTGGGTATCAAATTTGTTGGACACTTTATTGTGGAGCAAGGGCTCTCTCTGAACTGAAAGAGACTGAGGCTACTGCAAACTTCGTTGCAATGACAACGAGAAAACGACTCAGAATCTGCAGTAAATACATAAAACTGGTACCAGTTACTTTTTTGAATAGTTATTTATTATTCCATGAACCGGATATCGAACCTTTTCAGGTTCATCTTCAGATGGTTTTCCGGAAGTTACATATCTATTTCCAGCATCTTCATGAACCGGTGATCGAAGCTTTACAGGTTCTTGATATGGTTTTCGGTAAGTTATGTATGTATTTCTAGCATAATGCTAGAAAGACATATGTAACTTACCGGAAACCATCTGAAGAAGAACCTGAAAATGTTCGGAAACTGGTTCATGGAATGACAAATAACTATTCAAAAAAGTGAGGTTGAAGTTTTATGTATTTACATTCAATTACCAGTCACGGGTTGTATCTGTAATGGATAAGCTTAAACTCAGGATCTTCCTTGGGATAACGAATTTCTACAAGATACATATAAATGTGACCTTATTAGCACCACCGTGACTCTACCAACTTACTGGAAAGTAGACACAGTGGTCTTTGGACGATGTGGCAGAATAAGGATTTCACTCCTTAAAGTCAGCATTGCTAAGACCACCAAAGCTGTGACATACCATTTTGTCGTGTGATTTCTGTATGCCCATTGAGCGTCATGATATTCCAGTGACACAAAGAGAATGGAAAAATAGTCCACAAAGCAAATAATTTATGACTCGTGTTCCACCTAAGTACAAAAAGAACTATTCTGTCATTGTGCTGGAAGCAGTGGCTGTTGTTTAGGAATTAAAAAATTTAGGTTCATCTTGTTCTACAGGAACACAAGGAACATCATGGACTACAAGGAACTTGAGCTCTTATTAACTGCAAAACTAATACACAAGAAATTAGCTTGATTGGTGTTCTGCTTTCAGGGATTTAATTTTACTATCACATATGTATCAGGAAAAGTTAATTTATTGCAGATGATTTGGCACAGTCACCTGTTGCGTTGGTCGAAAGTGTGAACAAAGAGCGTCAGGAGAACCATTTCAGTTGGTTTTACCTGCGTAAAGTAGAATTAGACAGCTATGTAACAGCCAGAATGAAATACACTGGGAGAGATCAAGACAGGGAAAAGAAGATGGAGAGATAGGACCAAGAAGCCATTAGGCCGGTTTATCTATTATGTGGTTGAATTCTGTTCCACCAGAGCCGTGGAGCAGATAGATTGTGGCTCTTATGTATACTTGAGGAAGTTATAAACAAAGTGACATGATGTTACACATCTGAGCTATGTGCACTTCGGAGCTAAAAAGTATCCTTCAATGTTATGGCCATTCTGCTATTTCAGCAATATGGAGACGAGATTTAGCAGAGTCGTGTCTATGTGTAAGTCCTGCCAGAAGGCAAAACATTCCACAGTGCCAATGCAGACACTGCTGTACCCTATAGTGCCCTAGAAACAGAAACAGCCAGTGGCAACATATTTGATGGGACCCCTCCTGCACACTGGAAGATGGTTTTGTAACATTATGATAGTTGTGAAACTAACTTCAAAATTCGTGACACGCATGCCACTATAGGAAGATATAGCCCTGACTATGAAGAGCGCTGTGAAAAGACTTCTTGTCACAGTTATGATATGTTGACAAGTTAGTTTCCGATAAAGGTCCTGAACTTAGATCAGAAATTTCGTAGAGTACGTTGAAGAAGCACAGAACTGAACCTGTATAATCTGTGTCATCATAACACGCAGCTTCAAACCCATCAGAATGAGTTATGAAAGAGCTAGGTAACATCTGCTGAATTTATTGTGCAAAACAGAGTAATACATGGGATATGTCGTTTGACTGAAATCAGTGAGGTGCTCCATGGATAATGATAACTATATTAAGGAACCGTCAGCTGAAACACTTCATTAGACAAGAGACTGATTTTCTGTCAAGAACACGGGACCAATGTAAAAAGATAGGGGAGCAGTCAGTCGAGAAGTTATTGGTAGCAGCCAGGAAACGGAAGGAGTGTCCTCAAGAGGGGGCTAGTGCGCGAATTGTACTTTCGATAGAAAGTCATCGTGAAGACTTTCACGCTTTTGAAGAAACAGAAACAGAGACATATGGTTGAGATGGAATCCATCACAGCTGAAAAATCAGTAGTAGTTCATCACATTTATCGCACTAAGCCTTTTGTCGAGTATAGAGATATGGTACACATCAAAGAGGATAATAGTACTTTGTTTCAGTACACTTGTTGTTTAATAAGAACTTTTATTCTTGGTATGTGACTACTTTTAACTAATAATGTATGTCATGCTATGGCTACAGAGATTAATTAATTACATTAACTGTCATTCAGTTTGAAAGAACCTGGCGGTGATGTATAATCTCCATACCTGCTTGTTGAAACTACTGTTTTGATAAAGCAGATAAGATGATATGCGGCAAACTTATCAGAGTAATTTCTGGGACAAATCTAAGTGACAATATCATATGTAGGTGTGCTCCTAATAGCCTGTCGTTCTTTTTGTCTGGTAAAATATGAAACCTTTGTCATCTTACTCCAAGTTCGGTTACATAATTTTTGCTAATCCAAGACATATTCGTCCTCTCTCTTGTGGAAATCATCGTTGCTTGACAGCTGCAGCTGTCCACACCCAACCTTCATGTCTACCACCATTGTGTTGCCACTGTTGTTTACACTGTTCCCATGCCATAGCTTCATGTCTCACAAGCCCTCAACTGTTGAGCTTAATTTATGAGAACTTAGTATGGAAACCACTTGGTAGGTTGTACTTGCTTGTACCCCTGTCGCAGTATGTATTCTGGGAGGTTGGTTTCGCTTTTGGAGAGCACGTAGATCGGTGGCATGGAGACTGTGAGTTATTCTGAATGGCAATTCATTATATAGTATTCAAGGAATTGTTTAAACAAGAGTGGGGATCATGCAGACCATGCACTGTCAATAGCAGGAGTCTTCCCTATGAGTGTACCAACTGTAAATTGAGACTTAAGCACAACAAATTACATTTTTGTGTTTAAGACAGCTTATATAGTATCATCAATTCACAACTGTGAGTTTGAGGAAGCAGGAGATGTGAGACTGGTAATTACTGAAGATAAAGATATGCCATTCCACCACCACTATGGCAGTGGGACAAAGCCGTTTCTGGGATGGATTACTGATTCAAAGTGGCAGCTGGGATTTCCCCGCCTCTCCTATGATGTCACACTCCCACAAAACCCCAGGAAATGGCGGAAAATTTTTGCGGGATACCTTCACTATCCTAACTCTGAAACCCCCCTCCCCATTCTCTGAGTCACCACCCCACCAATCCTATGATGTCACCCCTGGAAATGGCAGGAAACTGTCACTCTCAGTACAGCTGCCGAAGAGGAACTTTAGGTTAGTGTACTTCATTTATTTCTGGCCAAAAGCGTTAATTCTATGCTGGAAAAGAAGGCAGGGTTTGTAATTAATTTGTTTATCTGTTTATTTATAGCTCAACCGGGATATCTCCAGTAACCTAACTAGGAGATGTGTGTGTCTTCAATATGACATGCAGGAACTGACAGAGCTAGCTCAAACTAAAGCCACCAGAAGGTGCCATTTGCTTCCAGCATCCCTTCCCTCAGTTGTATCGCGTCACCCACCCCCACCACCAACTACCCATTGGAACTGATGGGAAACGGTCAATCTTTCTCCAGCTGCTGGCGAAGATTGTTAGGTTAGTGTACTTAATTTATTTTTCGTGGGAAACTAAAGTATACATGGAACTTAACTACATATCTATATGCAGAGTGCTACAGAATGAGTTTCAAAAATAGGAATAGAGCTCCAAATTTACGATGTCACATATCTGGTGTTATCCTGCCGGAAACTAGTATCAGGCGGACTCAAAATAAATAGAAACTCTACATAGGACGCTTCCTTTACGTACAAGGCGAAATAAGTCTCTTTGCTCCACTTACGTATTCGTGGAAAAAAGAATCATTCTGCAGCGATAACTGAAATAGCCACATAAGATGGTATAGACATAGTACTTAAGCAGAAATGGGAACTGCAGTGATGTTTAAAAATCACACTACACACATACCTGCTACTGCAGTGATTATCACTTTCGTGAAACGCTTAGTGCGCTTATGAAACCGACAGCGATTTTCTTCCAAGTTTGAAGAGTGAATCAATATATTATCAACATTTAATACGCACCAACATGCAACCTAACTTACATCAAACACGAATTTGTAACGACACTTATTTTTACTGTGGTTACCTACTTTCGAAATATGTCAATAACTGTGATCAGCTTCATGAAGCTGAAAAACTAAACTATAAGATGTGAGACAATGAGAGTTTATTACCAAATAGTCATTCTTTTAAAAAAAGTCATTTAATGAAGATCGCAGGCCGTGCGGGATTTGCCGGGGTGCTGCAGTCATGGGCTGTGCGGCTAGTCCCGGCGAAGGTTCGACTCCTCCTTCGGGCATGCGTGTGTGTGTTTGTCCTTAGGATAATTTAGGTTAAGTAGTGTGTAAGCTTAGGGACTGATGACCTTAGCAGTTAGGTCCGATAAGATTTCGCACACAACTGAACATTGAAGATCGCAGATGGCCTGACAGGTTCCTCGAAGGGAACGACTAGCATTACACTGTGGTCACCTATTGTGATCATCACACGCTGGCAACTACATTTAAACTTCACTCGCTCCGTAGTGAACCGTAAAAAGTCGCGGCATTATACACGCATTATACACACAAACCTGCTAGTGAAACGTGATTTTCATCACTTTTCTGAATCGTTGAGTAGGCTTAGTTTATATTTGTTTCTGGAGTCAGGGCTGTAAGGCACTTATTTTTTTATCTTCCTTACTTTTCTAAGCGCACTTTCAAAATTGGAAACTCACACTGGTGTCTAATCACATACAAGAAAATGAGAACAATTACATATCTAAAATTTGATGGCATATTTCGAAACCCACAACAGATTGAAAAAAAGAAACAAAAAAACACATACACACAGCGCATGGGAGTGGGGTGATTTTCTAGCCTGGTCAGCACTGTCCTACTGACGAGATAAATGTCTGGAATGTTCGATGTCTTACAACTGCTGGTCTGGAGATGCTCTAAAGCCACAATGACAGGTGGAGGACAGCATCCCACCGTTCAAAACCACAGAAGGCTGGCCTACTTGGACTTGTCCCTGAACAATTGATCAGTGAAGATATCATGTGACGCTCTGACGTCACAGAACTTTCGGTAGTAGCCTTGTTCTGCCACTGTCTTGTTCGAAACAGTCTGTAGAGACTCCTATGCAACTAACAAAGAAAGTCTTCTGACTCTCTGACGTTATGGAACTTCCTGTGAATGGAGCATCCTGATAAGCTCTTACTGAATTTACCCTCCAAAATGCTGCTGGTGGTGTGGGAGCACTGTCTGCCACATTCTACAGGTGGATAAATTGCAAGAAATTCAGCAGAAAGCTATTTTCGTACACATCGGAAAAAAGGTACATACAGCAGTCATACTGTAATGACAGTTAAACCCTGAATAGGTATCTCTTCAAATGATGAAATATGGGAACTCTTTCCAAAGACACTAAATTACATTGCTCTGCTACGGTCAAGCAGAGCTTTAATTTTTAGGTGTGGAACAGATCTCCTACCAGGTCATATCACCGCAAACTGTATCACCATGTCGTATCGATATATCTCTGGAGTACGCTCAATTCATATCCTGCACCAAAGAAAATCATATAGCTATCGACCGCCATGTACTCCTACATCTGCCACGAAGACACACAGATCACAAAACAGAAGCACGTGTGCCGTATGTAGTCGCGGTTCTGGAAATCTTCATCGAGGTTGGCCTGCTGTTCACCGCGGCCAGCGGCAACAAGGCAACTGACCCGCGCATGTGCTGGTGTGATGCATGATCGGTGTGCTCTCTTCAGGCAGCGACCACTCTCCGAACTGGTGTAGAAACATTGGGCTGATTCCTTTGGCACAAAGGTGTCTGCTAACAGTATTGTTTCTGGGAAGTCTCGCTCGCTGCCTGTGTCTCTGCAGCGAGATGCGACCAACTCCAGACTCTGTGATTACATGAATATTTACTTCCTGAGGTCTGTCGATGAGAAATGCTTCGTCAGTGCTACTTAATTTACCGATATCGAAATTGGTGTCAGCCGCAATTTCCGGATTTACATGCCAAAAAACAATGATAATCGCTACACTTTTATACTGAAATCATCGAGTAGCATATGAAATATCCAGAATTTCATGTATTTTCACATGGTTTGTCGGAATATCATACCAATTACGCGACTTTCTTCGATATTAACCATACTGACATATAGTACCTATCGCCAGTGCAGTACATTTGTGGATTTAAAGACTGGAAATCACACCTTTAGAGAGCCGAAACATTAGTGAGGTATATGCTGCAAACCATTGGGTGACTAGGTGCTTATTCCGACATGCAGCATTTTTACGTGGGAACTCGATATAGATGAAACTGTTAGTTCCACTCATTTATTTTTAATGAAACTGATGTCAGTGGTATGACTGGTAAAGATTATCCTTGTACTTAACGAAGTCAAATAAGTTTTTAATACCCATAATCATATGCGTTTTTCATGTCTAGATATTCTGCTAAATTCTCTCCCAACGGTGTTTCACGATTTGGATGCATACGGCACATCACAGTTGATATTCTCGCAGCCAAGGAAGTCGAGATATGTGTAAAATGTCACTCTACCTCACAGTCGAACAAGAGGATTCTGGAACTCTCGGACTTGACGGACAGAGAGAGAGAGAGAGAAAGAGAGAGAGAGAGAGAGAGAGACAGAGCAAGACTTGCTACAACTTGTCTCGCTACAGTCCTGAAAAAGAAGTGTGAAGCAACTGATCACATTGTTTCACAGTCGAACAAGCGGCTTCCGTTTCCGTTCTGCAGAAATACAAAATACCCAAGAACGGAAGCTTGCTGCAAGCCTTTAAACGTATCTCTCGGGAAGACTGGCTGTCTGGAGCAATAGAGAAATACCTGATTATTCGTCATGGATGAAGAGCTGACCAGTCAAAATGGTGTTCGTTACAACGTTGTGGATGTGCCGGTACTGTGCGATAGTGTTCCTCTGATAATAAATATAAGGCTCATGTAGGAAAAATGTGAAGCTGGTCAAAGATACTCTTTGATGCTTCCCGCTTACATGTCCGCAGCTCGTTACTTCCGCTTGGGATTATAATAATTCGTGGATTGAGACCTGTGATATTCTCAGTGCTTCTTCACTACCGTCGTACACAAACTTCTTAATTTACTCACAGCGGTCCCAACCGCTCATAAAGTGCAGTTATGGCTCCCAGTGTACCACGTAAGGATATCCTGTGTTTTGCAAGTGAGAAATCTTCCAGGAATGTGCAACCCAGTTCTCTAGAAACCCATGATTGGATAGTAGATATTATTGGCATCACATCCGATCAGGTCCACACAGCATATTATGACATGGCGGAATACTGTTTCTTTGTGAAGTTTTTAGACCAGATACAACTGCAGAAAATTTTGGGGAATACTGGTGGGAAAGCAGAGTTCCGACATCGTGATCAGTCGCTGAGTACAGTTTCAATACCTAACGCTGACATTGAGTATAAACAAAGTGCGAGTGTTTAATTTGCCACCTGAGGTTGAGAATTGTTTTCTTAGAGATGTCCTCGCCAAATACGGTGACATCCCACAGATTAGAAACCTATATAATGGTTTGTGGTTATAAGGCTCATGTCATTTACGAGGGGCAAGTAGGCACTTGTTTTATCTGTAACACGAGTGGCCATTTACGAGAGGTTTGCCCACGGCGAGTTTTCGTACTTCGAAACAATCTGCAACAACGACAGAGATTAACATTGGCTGATGTCCTAACTCAAAATCAGACGCCTTCTGTGACTGACTCCCAACCGAGTGCATCTGTGTTAGAGGGTAACGATCTCGGTACCTTCCCACCCTTGCCTCAAAAACCCGTGGCCAGTCACCCCTTAGCCACCGGTGTTGCATTATCTGTCGGTAACAAACGACGACGTACTATAAGTGACGGTAGTGGTTCCGGCGACCAGGTAGTAAAAAATCAAACCGATGACGCGGAGCCACGGGCCTCCACACAGGAGACGCATGTGTCGGATGGCTCAGTTACGACCCGCCAGATTCCCATTCAACCGCCCGACGCAGAAACTATCAATACAAGTGCAGCCGAGTGTTTACAGCAAACCGTTCCTATGCCACTTGCCGACTCGCCGCAGGTGGCCAACACACAAGAGGCGACAGTCAGTCAACTGCAACTCGTAAATACGGCGGATGAAGAACGCGGTGTAGAGCATAACATAAACAGCCGCCACATCGAAACTGCTTCCACACAACACGAGGATACGGACATCTGTGTACAAGCAGCCAGTGCGGCTCCAAACAAACACAGTGAGCCCACTGAAGCCGCGGCTTCGGACTTGCCGTCACCCGTTCCGAAGCAAGGACTTTCACATACTGCTTACAGCCATGACACGCCGACTCCGCCGTCTTCAATGACACTTCGCACGACTTTGCGACGGCAAAATAAAGTTAAACCAAAGGACTCCGTGGGTGGAAGTAACTCAAAACGTAAAGTCAGCGCAAAAACTGGTACAAAACCTGCGGTAGTAGGTTCGAAGTCCGACGGTGAGATGGACTGGGCATCCAAAGATTCCCAACACCCACACGTCTCTGATGATCATGAGTCAAGCTTATAAGTTTTTGTCTCTGAACATCAACAGAGTTAGGACAGATTTAAAATTAGCAATACCACGGCAGTTTATCTATGAGTCCGAAGCAGATATAGTTCTGTTACAGGAAGTGTCTATCTTAAGTTTTCATGTATCAGGATTTGCAACAATCGTAAACACTGTGGCGGACGGGAGTACAGGTACGGCCATTCTATTACGAGACGGAATCTCAGTGAGCAATATCGAAATGTTGGACTCTGGCAGAGGCACAGCTTGCCAAATTTTTGACGTCACCCTCGTCAATATCTATGCTCCATCTGGAACGACCTTAAAATCAGAAAGAGCTAAGTTCTTTAAACAAGACATCATATACTTGCTACGCCGCAACTCAACCCAGTTGATTATTAGTGGTGATTTCAACTGTGTGATCGACAGGAAAGACCAATCGCCAAACTTTAATTACTGTAGGGAACTACATGATCTGGTGCGTCACCTGCAGCTGAAGGATGCGTGGGAACTAAAATTTCTTACCGTGGTAAAGTACACGTACCTGACCACCACCGCATGTACCCGTCTAGACCGTTTGTACATCTCTGAGAACATCTGCCAACATGTTCTGGACGCCGATGTCATTCCAGCTAGCTTCTCCGACCACTGCGCCCTCTGTGTCACGAAAAATCTGGCCAAACAGCATACTAAATGGCATAGGATTCCGTGGAGCCTAAATGTTTCTATGCTCGCCGATGCCTTGCTACAGGATGTCATCTCCACGACATGGGCGGATTGTCTCAAGCAATGCTGCACATATCCGAGCAAGATAGCCTGGTGGAATGCTGTGGTCAAACGGAAAATGCGATTATCCTTAAGAAACTACAGTTGGCAACGGGCGCAAGATGTCAAACGCACGATTGATTTTTACCAAACAGTTCTGCGAGAGTTGTATGCCACTACGACACCAACCAACACACAGATGACGACCATCAAACAAACAAAAGCGAAGCTTATAGGCATAAAGCGAACGCAGCTTGAAGGACTGAAGATCAGATCTAAAGGAAAATCTCTTCAAGAGGACGAACTTGCTTCGCTGTATCACCTCATAAAACATCGTGCCCATCGCAAGCGAGCTTTTATCGGGGAGCTGGACACAGATGATGGACTCCGTTTGACCAGACAGAGAGATATTATTACTGCAGTTTACCGGTACTTCACGGACCTGAACTCGCAATGCGATACATATGGTGATAGCGGCGGCGATATCATGCGTGCTCTGCCCACCGTAGTCACGTCTGCGGACAACTCGGCGGTCGTACACCATTTTTCTCCAGACGTAGTCCTTGAACTGATTTCTGGCTCGCCATCGAATAAATCCCCTGGCCCTGATGGTTTGCCACGGGAATTTTATGTGCGCTTCTGGCCCATAATCGGACACGCATTTACAGATGTTCTCAATGAAGTGATGCGAGGGAGTAACGAGCCGGCCGAAATGAAGGAAGGCCGAATTGTATTGATACCAAAAAGCAAACACCGAGAAACCTTAGATAACTTCCGACCTATCACTTTACTCAATTTTGATTACAAAACCTTCGCCAGAGCACTCAACAGCAGATTGTCTCCGTTAATGAAGCAAGTGATTCACAACCATCAATCATGCATCCCTGGTCGCACTATTATGACGCCCCTTTCGGAATATAGAGATGTAATAGCCATAGCGTCAGTCTTTAACGTGAATCTCGCATTGCTGTGTATCGACTTTTCCAAGGCTTTTGATCGCGTCCGCCACGAGTACCTCCTACAGCTACTGCAGCGTTGTGGTTTCGAGCAACGGGTTATAAATGTCGTGCAACATTTCGTCACGGGCATTACAACCAGTATCAGCGTAAATGGACAGCTTACTCAACCCATCGAGGTCCAATGAGGAGTGCCGCAGGGGAGCCCTCTCTCCATGACGTTATTTGTTTTATCGCTCGAGCCGCTCTTACACTCTATTCATGACACACTTGCAGGCCTTTCGATCGCCAGGGCGTCCTTCGTGGTTCGGGCTTACGCCGACGACGTCGGAGTGTTATTACACCACGACGGAGACGTATCAACCCTCAAGACCGCGGTAGACCAGTACTGTCGTGCTTCCGGTGCAAAAATCAACGCCGGTAAATGCACTTTTGTCAGCATTCGAGGATTCGACGCCGGTAGTATACCTTGGGCGAAGCGTGCCGAAACCCACACCACTCTGGGGATGATTATCGACAAATGCCCGCTAAAAATGAATGCAAAAAATTGGAAGCAGGTTACCAATAAAATGCAAGGTGCTATCTATGAAAACATTTGGCGATCCGTTAACATTCTCCAACTCATACGACTCCTCAGCAGTTATATATTCAGTAAACCGTACTATATGGCCCAACTATTTCAAGTTCCCAAGATGCAGGCCAAACACGTGATGAAACTCTCTAATAGATTTATCTGGCAAGGGCATCTGTTCAAAGTGAAATACGCCACGCTGACGTCTTCCAGGCAGGCCGGCGGACTAAACATGCCTGACATTAACCGAATGTGTACTGCATTATATATTAAACGAATCACCCGTTTGTTGGACAAGGAACCTTTCAGCGTAACCAGTTGGCTCTTCCGAACCTTACAACCCACCGATATGCATCCACCCATTGATGTAGGTAAAATACATTACAAATTACGACATGTCAAGCAGTTTTTTCTTGAAGTAAGCTATATTGATGGACATTATTTCACGCAAGATTTACCGACGACGCACCTATTATTAAAAAGATGGACATCTCCAATAGTCCGGAATCCCATTATACTTAAATACCCGAGTGTTCATTGGAAGGCAGTTTGGGACAACATAAGTTTAACTGTCCACACTGCTGAAGTGGCGTCCACATGGTATAAAGTGGTAAACGATGTTATATCCACTAATGAAAGGTTGCACAGAATCGGCTTAAGTGACAGTGATAAATGCGTCCGCTGTGGTCTGGTCGTCACCTTACACCATCGCTTCACTTGTGGCGGTCATCTCATTAACTGGAAATGGGTGCAGCAGAGGCTGGGCCTGATTACCCCCAGCAGCTCAGCCAGCCACCAAGAACAACACCGTGATGTGGATGACAGGACAGTTTGTGACATATATCATCATTCACAATAGTGAAGATAATCTCATTAGTTTCGAGGCTTACATGAGAACGGCACGCTGGAAGATGAAACGTTACCCAAATTTCAGAAAGATGTTTGCTAACATGTTAGACATAATTTTTGAAAAACAAGGCGTAGGGTAATTCTCGATGCCGGTAAGGACACAAATCACATGCAAGACTATGTAGCGAACAAAATACACAATGAATAAGGGGTTATACCAGTTCCTAGGACTACTCCAGATTTCTAAATGGTGTTATTAACTTCATTATAACTTTTTCATTAGTTTATGTTCCTGTGCATCTCTTGATATCCTTTTGTGTGCTCCAAATGACTGAGTTTTGGACGGTTATGAATCAAATGACAGGACTGTCATTCCAGTTAAGACAATTATATATATGTTTGCGTTTCGGTTCTATGTCTCTGTCTGGACTGAAGAGGATATTGTCAGTTTACTATTTATGTTCTATTTTGTAAGCTTACAAATGGCACTATATTGAAATGCATTCTTTAGTCTATTGTAGGATACAATTCGTGTTGAATCAGTTCCAGCACTTCAGTAATTTGTTTTTGTGCTTATGTACATATTTGGTGGTTTTAATAAAGGAAAAAAAAGCAGAAGAAAAGTGGTCTCGCGGTAACGTCCTCGCTTCCCAAGCAGGTGTCCTGAGTTCGATTCCCAGCGGGGTCAGGAACTTTTACCTGCCACGAGATGATTGCATGTGTTGGGTCGTCCTCATCACCATCATTCATCCATATTATAGTCGGAGGAAGGCAACGGCAAACCACCTTCATTAGGACATTCCCTAGTATGGCGCTGCTGGTCTCATTCCCCTACGCTCTGTCAAGAACCGTGGACTTCATCATTCACTCTCAATTCTGTTACCTCCATAGCTATACCTGCTAGAAACTTTCAACACTGAAATATGGTACGTAGTATCTATTAACGTTCGTCAGATTTAGTATTATTTGCAAAACACGAAATTCTCCGATTTACCTAGAGGATTGATTATTCGCTGAATTCAAACTGTTAAATGTGGTTCAAACATGAACAGAAATGTGTAAGACTACATCTTCTTTATGTGGAAATTTCACGTTATTCGTCGAGTTTACAGTGAGAAGAATGTGAATTGTCGCATGTATATCACCTGGTGTCATTTAGAATTCTAATGAGAGGTCTAATGTTAGGTAAATACCAAAAACACGGATGGGTTCTACGTTTTGCGTCACAAATTCGAAATTTAACAACGCTGTCAGCAACATTGTGTTCTTGTGTAACACAGAATCGACGCTGTGATGTATACCGATATGCTATTCAACAGCCGTTCCCATGTTTCAAGAACTGAAAGTAAACCATGTATGTTTTCTGACTTCCGTGGAAAAGATAATGGTTCGCCCTCGTATTTCGACGTTCACATGGAGTTCGACATCCGATTTAGAAATCCAGTGGAAACGTCTGATGTCATTATTCTCCTGAAGTCCTTAGGCAGCGCATATGTAGAATGGCGTTTAGTGCCGTTGTCGTTGCCGTTGAGCTGGCCGCGTTCCAAACGGAACCACGTCACGCTTCATGATTCACATAAGGGTACTGTCTATTTACAGCAGGCCATGGCTGATTTCCTACTGAGAGAGTACGGAGAATGGCAGCTATCGGGAGCTTTCTGATTGTGGCAGGGCGCACAGCTTCTATCAGGCGAAGATGTGCGCAACTATTCTTGTAGGTGAAGATGCCTCGAGTCTCAGCGCCGGCACGAGTTGCACCATTAGACCAAGTGTTACAAATGACAATGGAATTCGTGGCTCATTTCTAAAGATGGGAAAACAGCGAAAGAAAACAAAGTCGCCACTCATTTTGTAAAAATCGGTGTAAATGAACTTGCGCCTCACATATTCTTTTGCTTTAGCTCACCGACTTATCAAGTACTAGTGCCTGCATTATTTTCTTACGATTCCAGTAAATGAATCTGAACCAGACGTAAGCACCCTACTTCAGCTCGCTTTAGATGCTTACTGCTAGGCGTTTTACGGTCGTTAACTCTCCCGATGACAGTGTACGGGATTTCTAGTCGTATTACTGGGCAATAGATTTAGGTACGTTCAGGTCTTACCGGATACTTGGAGACAACTCCATCATCTACGATCATCCCACATCTAAAACAAACACATTGTAAGCAGCTATACGGTTTATGGTGAAGGGCTCATCATATCGGTATTATCGAGTAGCCTTCTATCTCAGCCTCACAGGCTGATCGAGTAAAAAATGGGGTACATACATCCATCCTTATCCTAATCTACAGAGATTTCCCGCAGAAATTCGACGTCTTTGCGAGATACCTCTCACTTTTTCTGTCACATATTCTAATGGAGTATGCCAACCTGTGTGATCCCAGGAGCATCCATATGATGCTTTTTTTCACAGATCAGTCAAGTAACATGAACATATCTGAGCTCACATGATTGGTAGCGTAGAAAATGCACCCACATCTTGACCAATGCAACTGTGTCACGTCAACATATATTCGAAGAGCCCTCCGCTTGCACCAATACACGTTTGTAGACGGGTAACGAGAGAGTGTTGCACAGATTGTAGAGTTTCTACAGATATTACAGCATACGCCACAGCAATACAATGCTTCATATCCTCTACTGTCATAGGGAGTTCTTAATACACTCTGTCTCTCACTGTGCCCCAGAGAAAGAAAGCTAATGGCGTTAAATCTGGGACCGTGCTGGCCATCGCACAGTCATCACCGCCATCTCCACCTATTTAGAAATGTCGCATCTAGAACGTCTCTGGCAACTTTTGCATTGTGTGCGGGGCGTCCATCATGTTGGAACAACAATGATAGACGAGTTCCGAATCTTAGATCTTCCACGAGGACCGCTAGTGTGCTCAAGAAATGATGTACATCGCTGCCCATTCAATGTTCCACGGTAAAAATAGGGACCTACAATACATTTAGCAACGATACCGCAGCAAACATTGACACTTCACTGTCGTTGATGAGCAACTTGGTGAATACAGTGGGAATTTCAAGGACCAGTAGTGCATGTACCGCATATTCACATTACCATGATTTATTAATGAAGCGTCCTCCGTAATCAACGTATTGCTTAGGAATACTGGATTACCTCGCAGCTGCTGAAGTGCAAAATGACAGAATGCAATGCGGGTTACAAAGTCAATCCCGCACAGTTCTTGGTGCAGTGAGATATGGAACGGATGAAAACGATGTCAATGCAAGATTCTGCACCCACTACTGTGGCTTACTCCTACATCTCGTGCAATTTTTCATACACCCGCCTGACGAGTATACGCTGCAGCAGCCAGAACAGCAATTTCGTCTCCACTGTCGCTGGCGTTGAACTTCGACGTTTTGTGGTAGTTCAGCTTCCTGTTTCCGTGAGTATGTTGTAGATGTTGCCAATAGTTCGACGTGACGGACACCGCCGATCTGGGTAGCATTCAGCATATATTGTCACAGCTGCGGTTGCATTTCTGTGACATTCGCCATAAATTAAAATAATATCCAGTTTTTCTTCATTACTGAAGACCGGCATATCGACTAGATGACGGAAAAAAAACAAGTCACAAGGAAACAGGTTTAATGTGGCAACGTATGTGAATTATGTTCGAGAGCAGTTCAGCAGACCAGATTAGAAGACACTTGTACACCTAACGTAGAGCGTGCCGCGGTGATATTGGTATGTATACGGCAGGATACAGGCGCCACTGCTCTGAGCACAGTGTTAGATGTGATGCATTACGTCAGAAACTGTGACGCCGTTGCTATCCTTTACAAGCCACATATTTCAGAACTTATGAGGTGAGAAACGTAAAATCAAGTGTGTTACCATGAATTGTGACTCTAGTTGTCATTTCACAACAATAAACATTATGAGCAAGACATTCATCATTCTGATACCGCGTTATTTGACACATCATAAGAGGTGGACCGGTTCGAGTAAGGTACAGCTCAAGAAGGTGATAAACTATGCCCCTTTAGGTGTGTCAACAATTAAATATGGGGCAATGATGTGTTGTCATACAATATCACACCATACATTAACACTCTACTGACGTAGTACGTCGATCACATCACGATTACCGGCAGCGTGAGGTGAACACTTGAGTCTCAGAACGTGGGCTAGCCGAGCGCTTCATTTATTTCAAGCGTCAACTTCGCTTCGCAATTTCTAGGGATGTAATTGACGTATTCCGATGCAACCAACGCCATTATTTTTGTGATTTTTCATGCTGTTGATAGCATAGGAAATAATAGGGAGCGCCCATTTAAAAATACACAAGATTGCGTTGAAAATAATATTTGTTGACGTTTTAAAATTTCGCAAAGTATTTGGTTTCCTACGCCCGTGCCGTACTTTCATGCTGATGAGAACCGTGGCAGAATTAGGTGAGACACCTTGTATGTGGCAGATGAATCTAAAACTAGTTACTTTCCTTTTAGATTTGTACAGAGAACAGACACCGCAAATATAATAACGATATGCAGTGCAAATGGTGTTCAGACACCTGACTCCATATTTTAACAGAACGTGTTTTGTTTCCAATTGTGAGAGCTGGAACATGAATATTTTAGATTGGCTGTAGTATCTGTTTTGCACATTCTGTGCATTTGTGTGATAGTGGTGAAAGAGTGAGCGAGTATTTACTTGTTTGTTTGTGTGTGTGTGTGTGTGTGTGTGTGTGTGTGTGTGTGTGTGTGTGTGTGCTGTCTAGGCTAATTTTTGTGTTGTATGACGATGATGATGAGAGAAGAGAGAATGTGAAACCTGGTGGCTGCACATAGCCTACTCCTCACGAGTAGCACCATCGACAATATCACAAGCCCTCACTTCGTGAGACAGTACGGAGACGTATGTTAACATTAGCGTACGGTCTGGTGTCAGAAACCTTATGTCACAACCTCTTCTACCCTTAACGGCCGAATACTGACAGTGAAAACTTTTTCCACTTTCAGGATTCAAACCAGCTTACCCCTGGGCCCGTTTATTCGAACTTGTGAGCAGAGCGGGGTAGCCGCGCGGTCTCACGAGCCTTTTCACGGTCCGTGCGGCTGCCCCCGTCGGAGGTTCGAGTCCTCCCTTGGGCATGGGTGTGTGCGTTATCCAAAGCGTAAGTTAGTTTAAGTTAGATTAAGTAATGTGTAGGCATAGGGACCGATGACCTCAGCAGTTTGGTTCCATAACAATTTACCAAATATTTCAATTTTTTCGAACATCTCTGAAAGTCGTCGTTGGAGCAAGTTAAGTCTCTTCTGGATTTTGTTAGCTTATTTGGTTTGTATTTATCAGAGCGCAATTTATGACACGTCAAAATTTCTCTACAAGTCTTCTACTTTTCGTTAACCTGAACTAAATGCTCACAGTATGATGGTAGAGATTACCTTCTAGTTCTATCTTACTACAGTGTCCTAATTTTTTTGACGAACTGTGCCTTTCGAGTCTATCTTTTCTGTAGTAGCTGTTCTCTCTGGGAATTCTCTCAGAAAAACCAGCTTTGCTTTTCGTCAAAATGTCTACAATGTTTCACGTGTAAGCTGTCTGGCTAGTTGCTCGAGGCTGTTGTCTTACAGCATGACAATTATTAAACTATATAAAAAAACGTAAATTAGTTATGAACTAGGGAGTGCACACACTTTATTCAACATGCAAGCGTCACTACAGATAGGTTATGACATGTTTGACTACCTGCACATCATCGGCAATCATGTGGCACAGACAAATAGTAAAATTCTGCATGATCCACTGAAGCGTCGTAACATCGGTGCTGTCGATGACCTTCTAAATGGCTGTTTTCAGCTCAGCAATAGTTTGGGGTTATTGCTGTACACCTTGACTTTGATATAGCCCCACAAAAAGGAATCACATGTGTTCAGATCTGAAGACTATGGCGGCCAATCCAGACCAATGCCAGTGGCCTCTGCGTAACCCAGAGCCAGAATGTGGTCCCCAAAATGCTCCTCCAGAACATCAAACACTCTCTTGCTTCGATGAGGTCGAGCTCCGTCTAGCATGAACCACATCTTGTCGAAATAAGGGTCAATTTTGATAATGGGGATGAAATGATCTTCCAACACCTTCACATACCGTTTGGTAGTCACCGTGCCGTCAAGGAATATAACATCGTTTATTCCGTGACTGGACATAGCACACGACACAGTGACCCGCCAAGGGTGAAGAGACTTCTCGATAGTGAGATGCGGATTCTCAGCTCTCCAAATGTGCCGACAACAAGAAGGCGCGTGCGCATGAGGAAATTAATTCCCGTCATGTCCCGCAGCCAACCCTGAAGTTTGAACGTCCTAACGCTAACCATTCAGTAATTATGACGATTTTATTTCATATGGTTCAATAATTGTCACCCTGTATAATGCGTTTAATATTAATTATTAAATCATTATATAATTGGCGGCAGTAACGTATGAGTAGTCTTCCCGTGTAATGCCAAGCCTAATAAGTTGACCCATTGTTACTACTATTTAGGTTGGGTATTTTCATATGTGAGGTTCCTCACTTATTTGATAATTTTTTCTCGCCTTACCGATGATTAATTGTTTCATTATTAGTGTTATTTAGTGATAGATTTGATGAACTTTCTTAAGCACGATAGATTGCAATACTATTATTGGTTTATTATACACTTTGTCGAAAGGTATAACTGAATTATGCTATCGAAATCTTACCGCCCTCAGGATATTTACAGCTAAACTTGTAATCAGATACGGCTGGGTTCTTCCTCTTTGTTATAGGCATTATCTTTCATTTGCTCACTTTTATAGAGACTTGTCATCCATCACATCACATAGATATTGTTTCCAAGCCTTTCTGGAGTTCCTTCGGGTCGTCCAACGGCGACAGTTTCATGTGCACAACAGCGTCGCCAGCGATCATTCGAATAATGCTGCTGAGCGTGAACATTTTTCTGTGGAGAACGCATTTTAAAACAGAGAGGGAGCAAATTTTATAGGAAACGGGAACCTGCCGATGCAACCCGCTGTGGTGTTACGCCATAATTGTGGATTTCAAACGACAGTTCCTTATTGCTGCTGACAAAGCTAAAGTATAGATAGGAGAACGCCAAACACAGCGTAGTTGCACACGACTGGGTATATCAGCACCCTAAAACAGTGTGGAATGCGGATCGTTTATGATATAATGGGCATTCTGTCGGCGATGGAGAGAATGGATTTTCCCAGCCATTGGTCGCAAAGTGGTTAGGGCTTGCGGAGAGGTTTGAGAAGTTGCCCTTACTCGCTCAGACGTGAAATGGGTTAATGAAACCTCTGTGGCGTATGAACACATTCCAGCGAGCGGCTAGATATTGCTGCTACGCCCAATGTATATGAGGCAAGTTAATTAAATTACCGACTTTTAACCAAGTCTGCTTCTCCGCCTTTTATAATCACTATGCTCAAGAAAATACTCAAAAACAGTGACTATAAAAAGTTCTTAAAGTTACCGCTGAAATTTTACTTTAACTTTTAATATTAATTGGAATATATAATGCAGCGAAATTCCCTTTGTTCTAGTAGTATTTATTCATTAAGAAATATCGAGGGAAACAGTATGTTTGGAACAAAGCATTGAGGCCAGTTAGTTATATAAGCACAAATATCACATAAAACATGAATATACTGTGATAAGTTCGGAAGATTCGGACCAATTCTTTTCTTCAGCATTAAATTTGTGCGTTTTTTAACTTTCTTTTTTTTTTACTTCCACCCGCATGTTCGTATAGAGTATCATAAAAACTTAAGTACAATATATTATTGAAACTGACACTTAAAATAGAAGAGATATGATAAAATAAAAATGTACATGAGTGGTTCATCTCACCACAGTTGTATGGGTGACATGGACCAGTGTACTGGGAGAGAGGGACCATATAAAATGGCTGTACATGAAGAAAAGAGTAGACAAAAATTCCATATTTTTTAGGAATATGTTGTAATGAACATAGAATTATAGTATTAAATTCCTAAACAATTTTATCAGTTTATTATAAATCTTGATAGAACTTTGACTTTTCTAATGAACTGTTGGTTTTGTTCAGGCATTAGGCTGCCTTTCTTTCTCCACAATAATTACACTTGTAACAAAATGTTGACTAACATGAACAGCCAATAGTATCAACCGAATTGTAATTTTTATTCGTTTCTTAGTAGGTTTCACCACAGTCTACACATTCACCCTCATGTCGTTCACCAAAATCATTTTCGTTGTCATCTACAATGTCTGCACCTGATGAAGATGGCGAGCTGTTGGCAATATCTTTCTTATTGAGCTTCTTCAGTCTGTTTTTCTCTTCGCTAGTATATCTCTTGGAGACCTTTTTTATTTTTTTCCTGTTTCCTTTCTTTTCTTATCCTTCTTCAGAGATTATATATTCAGTAGAGTTTAACCCTCTGGATACAGAGGTTTTATCAGCAGAAGGGACAGGTGATATTTTTTGCGAAAGTTTTGTCTGTGCTGGCTTACGAGTAGTCAGATTTGAGATGGTAATCTTAAAAGTTTTAGATTCACAGGGTGATTATAATTAAACTCTCGAACCGCTGTAGAAATAACACAGCTGGTTAGAATGGCGTCAAATTGCAACGGAATATTATCGGAGAAGGGGGAAAACGTATGGCAGCAGAAAAATTAATAGATACAAAGTGTAGCAATAGATGGCGTTGTAAGCATAATATTTTAATAGTGGTCGATTTAAATGACAAACGAATCATACAACAATGCCTAAGATGTACGTTTGAAGTTAAGCAAACTGTACTACTCAGTGTGCATGGCTGCACAGGTGTGATACTGTTAGTTACGTAACCGCATCCACTACGGCTAGGTCATATCAAATCGGATGGAAAAAATCGGTTTTTCATTGTCCTGAGGTCAAAAACCGCATAAAAAGCATCACTCACATAGTGAGATGTTCACTCTGCAGCGGTGTGCGCTGATATGAAACTTCCTGGCAGATTAAAACTGTGTGCCGAGCAGCGACTCGAAACTTTGCCAGGAGAGCTTCTGTAAAGTTTGTAAAGCAGGAGACGAGGTGTTGGCAGAAGTAAAGCTGTGAGGACGGGGCGTGAGTCGTGGTTGGGTAGCTCAGATGGTAGAGCACTTGGCCGAGAATGGCAAAGGTCCCGAGTTCGAGTATTGGTCCGGCACACAGTTTTAATCTACCAGGAATTTTCATCACTCACATAGGTTTCTAATTTTTCTGAGGCCAAAAAGCACATAAAAAGCATCAATCACAATCCAATTGGATTATTAATTTCAATGAAACTTAAGCAAAACATGTTCAATACCCTGTCCACCGTTATCTGCAACAAGTTGAAATCGAGAAACAGCACGCTACACAACTGATCGAAGTGTTTCCAGGATCACGTTCAGAATGTGTTGCGCAATGCTTGCCTTCACTGCAGCTATGTCTTCAGTAGGAACACTGAACACAACATCTTTCAGATAGCCCCACAGCCAGAAGACACACGGATTAAGATCAGGTAATCGGGTCAGCCAGGGTGTAGGTAAATGGTGGTTTATAACTCTAGTATTTCCAAAATGGCGCTTCAGCAGCTGCTTAACAGGATTTTAAATATACCGAGGTGCTCCATCTTGCATAAAAATGATCCCATCCACACATCCACGCTGATGGAGAGCTGTAATGACGTGGTTGTGCAAAAGACACTCGTGGCGCTTGCCAGTGACGGTACAGGTAAGAGGACCGGTAGCACTTGCCTCTTCGAAAGAATATGGCCGCCGGCTGGAGTGGCCGAGGGGTTCTAGGCGCTACAGTCTGGAACCGCGTGTCCGCTATGGTCGCAGGTTCGAATCCTGCCTCGGGTATGGATATGTGTGATGTCCTTCGGTTATTTAGGCTGAAGTAGTTCTAAGTTCTATGGGACTGATGACCTCAGTCCTATAGTGCTCAGAGCCATTTGAACGATTTGAATATGGCCCTATGATATACGATGCGTAAACCCGCACCACGCAGTGCCCTTTCCAGAATGAAGTGGTACTGGTTGATTTGCGTGTGGATTTTCTTTTGCCCATATTCGACAATTCTGTGTACTGACATATCCTGTCAGATGGAAGTGGGCTTCGTCTGTCGACGAAATTTGCTACTGCCAATCATTGTCCACTTCCATGCGAGAAAGAAATTCTGAAGCACAACTCTCTCTTGCTGGCAGATCAACAGGAGGCAGCTCGTGGAGATGGGTAATTTTCATTGGATAGCAAAGAAGGATGTTTCGTAAGATGTTACGCGCAGTGTTCACGGGTACGTCCAAAGTTCGGACAATTCTCCGTGCACTACACATTTGCACACCACCACTCGTCTCCTCCTGTATTACTGTTGGGACTGGTTCCTCTGATGTCGAATCAATTCGTTTCCTCCCGCTACCAGATTGCACACCTTCTTGAATTTCCGGATCATTTTCTCTAGACCCACGGCAGTCATCAGACCAAAACCCTTTTTCAATCCCTTCAGTGTCCGAAACTTCTATAGAGCGACGTGTGCGCAATCATTCTGGTAGTACAGATTTCCCTGCTCGGCTAGGCGTGCTGTCTAATGCACTGCTTTCCGGCGGGAAGGCGTGCCGATCCCCGGAACGAATCCGCCCGGCGGATTAGTATCGAGGTCCGATGTGCCGGCCACTCTGATGATGGTTTTTAAGCCGGTTTTCCATCTGTCTCGGTGAATGCGGGCTGGTTCCCCTTATTCTGTCTCAGTTACACTATGTCGGCGATTGCTGTGTAAACACTTTCTCCACGTGCGCGTACACCTTAATTACTCTGCCGCGCAAACATTGGGGTTGCACTCGTCCGGTGTTCCACTGGGTGGGGGCCGAACCGCACAATAACCCTGGGGGTGCGGGGCGCCTCTGGGATGGACTCCTGTAGCCGGTTGTGGGGTTGTGAACTACTGAGCGCTACGGCGGGAAAAAAGCCTCTCCGTCGTGTCTATGTCCCCAGTTCCATACAATACTATACAAAAGTACAGCTTTACAAGCAGAGCGCGATCCTGCATTGAGACAGTCATGGCGAACGTCGCAGACGCGAAAGGGGGAAAAGCCGTGTACCAGGCGTGTTTATACCAACTTCTATGGGTCGTGCTCATGACAGGCGTTTTCATTTACATGTTCTGACACATACAGCGCCATCTATTGATCAATTTTCACACTATTTTTTTTCTTCTGTCATACGTTTTCCCCCTTCTCCGATAATATTCCGTTGCAATTTCATGCCATTCTGACCAGAGGAGTTAGTTCAACAGCGTTTTAAAAGTTTATCAGTAGGTCTTTTTACGATCTTTGAAGTGGTTGGTTGGCCTATGTACAGGATTTTGCTCTTTCATTCGTTGCGACAAACGCATCTTCTGACAAATAAGCATATTCTGAGACTGCGCCCATACTCAGCGGGATTACTGCACATGCGTTGAAGCTAAATTTAATTGTGCTCCATGTCTCTCACATTGAAACAAGTGGTGAATCTCTACTAAGTAACACTGGTCAATCACTCCTGCCTATCTTTCATTAATAAATCCACCATTACACCAAGCTTTCTTTAAAAATGTATTCCGTTTCTTACAGAATAAATTACAGAGGCGTGTAACTGTTGTTTTCACAGCGTACTGTCTTACAACAGAATTTCACATGGTATTTTTCGTAGAAGCAACCGAAAAAAAAATCGTAGAGCACCACACATGTATAATGATAGCTATTGCCGTACAGTTGCGCCGATTTTTCAGTAGCTATGCCGGAAAACACAGTTCGTTTGAATACAAACAGATTGTTCGTCCTTCGATGAACCTAGATACAAACTATGGGTATTTCAGCATTCCTGTGAAAGCAAGTACAATAAATAAATGCTGAATTAAAGAACACGTATTTATGAAGTCTTCCCTCGAAGCGAATCCTCTATTAGTTCATAGCAAGTCACGACCGTTTTGAATTTTTCGTGAAAATTTAAACCTGTCTGTGAAAATAAACTTCTCTGGGCTGGCCAAATTGTATACATTTGGGTGGGGTAATTTTTATGTGCAGGTCCATGACTTTCTTTCATCTAAAAAGACTTTATCATCAAGTACTATCGGTAACTTGTTCCACGCACGGAAGAATGACAGCTCTTCCTAGAGCACTTTTGTGAACATCTCTGTTCTCATGCAAATCAGGACCACATATTTTAATTTATGGGACAACTCATCAACTCATTTTAGAGCAATCCGACAAAATTTCTAGAACGGTTCTTGCATATGTAAGAAAAGAAAAGGAACGGTCATCTTGACACTGTTATAGTACACTGTGCTGTGAAGGAATTCGCAGGATCGAATCCTACCTCGGGCATGGATGTGTGTGATGTCCTTAGGTTAGTTATGATTAAGTAATTCTAATTTCTAGGGAACTGATGAAATGATTCAAATGGCTCTGAGCACTATGGGACTTAACATCTATGATCATCAGTCCCCTAGAACTTAGAACTACTTAAACCTAGCTAACCTATGGACACCACACAACACCCAGCCAGGAACTGATGACCTCAGCAGTTAAGTCCCATAGTGCTCAGAGCCATTTGAACCGCTTTTTGTGAAGGAATGATTAATCTTACACAAACTGCTTTCGCTCCTTGTTCTGCAAGAGATCTGTTGTAAGTTGGCTGGTATTGGCAGCCGACTACATCGGTATTAATTACGTAATCGAGGTCTAAATTGGGGATGAGTACTTTTGTCTCTATTTAAAATCCTTCCGCGGGTGCTTATACTTCATTCACTGCTCCAAACTCTTAGGAGCTACCAAAAATTTGGAATTTTAAGTACGAAATACAAACGGAATACACATTTGAAAAACTTATTCTGTAATGATTAATTTACTATTGAAATTATTGCTGCGAAAATGACCGTTTGTGAACAACTTTGGATGTCATATACTATTTAATGGTATTTTGTTCGATGAAACTGAAAAAAACGAAAGTACACGAGCTGGACATGAAACCGTAGTCCCAGCGTGGTGGCCGTGATTTCCAGCCACTGCTCCACAATTGAGTGGCATGATGAACGTTATGGGTTGTAGCAGTTAAGCATAAAACTTCCAACTGCGTTTTTCTCGAAAACTAGGGCCGTAGCTTGAGCAGCTGCTTGCCAAATACCCTGTGCAGGTCCCTCTACTGAATATGTGACACTCATCCAAATCCATGATTAGCAGCTCTTGTAAGTCAAGGCATAGGAGGGGAAGAACAGGTGCGTGTTAACTGGGCGAGCAATGGCAGGCAAGAGAGAGCTGGCACCTCTGCATAGTTGCTCGAGCGTCCGCGCCCGACTCAGCGTGTGATCCCCATCACGCCACCCCGTCGGCCGAGGAGTCGGAACAAAGTTCACTGAAGGTGTTCACCACCCTTCACTGTGAGAATCCTAACATTTCATCATCTTACGGTGGTAGCCTGAGATCTTGGTGGCTGCCCAGTGTAAAAGCTGGCTGCCGCGTCTCAGTAGTGGAAAAAGAAAATATTTTCTTCAAAATTCATTAGGTCCATATCTACAAGGTCCAGTACAGATTGCTAAAAGAGATACAAACATTAAGAGAAACCAAACAATAGAAAACTTTTGACTCGTCTGGATCGACGGCTTAAAAAGGGACTTTAAAACTAAGACAGGGTTGAGCGTTTTAATGTCTCATTGCTAGGAATAGGGTCATAATTCAGCATTTAAAGTGTTACAATCAAGTAATGTTCTTGATCTATAAATCCCAGTAAATAAACTGTCACTTTTTTACCACAGACTGTTCAAAATCTGTGGCCTTCCTAGGTTTTGCCTGGCAACGGATGTTAGGATGATGTCACCTTAAGCACAGGGTTTACACAATATGAAAGAGACTAATGTAATAAGAGACCCTTCCTTTTCAATTATTGCAGTTCACTAGTGACAATAACGCTAATTTATTCCACTACTATGAGGGGCTTTGAAAAGACAAGGTACGAAACAACGGTGTGGGTGTAACTGAAGTCTTTATTCATATGTAACCACCAGATACCTGAGCAAAACAATTCCACTGTTTCACTGGCCGATTTCCTGTGGCTGTGGCAGGAGGCAGTCCTCTGCTGTGTCCCTCAGTTCGTCGTTCAAACTGAAGCCCTTCCCTTTGAGACGTTTTTTAGCGGATCAAACACATGGAAGTTGCTGGGTGACATGTCTGGACTGTAGGGCGGTTGCTCAAGCTTCTCTCACATGAACTTGGACATTACAATTTGTGTAACCTTGGAGACGCGTGTAAGCGCTTCATCGTGGAGCAAAATCAACTCCCTCCATAAGCCGCAAAGGCGGTTTGCTCTTGATGGACTTCTGTAGGTTACGAAGTGTCCCACTGTACAATATGTCACTGTTGATTTTTCCGTGCCGGAGAAATTCGATGAGCATCAAATCTCCGACTTCGAAAAAGACGGTGAACATCACCTTGACTTCTGAGGACACAGCTTTGAATTATCTATGGGAAGGTGACGACACTACATTCGCGTCTTTACATGGTCACTACGTTATCGCAAAGTGGCATTTGCAAATTTCAACCGGGCTGGAAGTTAAGACGTTTGATACCTTTTCATTTTATCAGTTCTGCTAGCATTATTAAAGCAGGCTTCAATCGTGAGGAACAAAAATATTTGGATGGAACTCAAAAATCCCTTTAAAATTACTTCACACGAATAACCTTATAAATACCTTTACATATGTAATGAAGGAGGAGGGGTTCCCTGCTTCACTGGATGATAAAATTGTGCGGTGGCTGGCACTCAGGAACAACAGGTAGAGGTGGTTTACAGAAACATTTACAATAAACTCCAAGGTAACACAAATAAGCACTAGGACTTGAAAGATGGAAATAGTGAAAGGCAACGTCACGGTCAAAATATTCTTCTGTCGATGCCAACCATAACACTAATTTGTCCTTTTTCCTTGGCAATAGGTCTATCCAAGTACTGTACCTAGTGCTAATCGGTAACATTAAGTGACAAGGATCACTCTACGGTTCGGCGCTTTTAAAGGGAAGTCGGTTAGAAACCATAAAATTGTTTCAGATTACTGTTAAAGTGATATTCCCACTGAGAGGATTATTTACGGAAGGGGCTAATAACGTCACGCAGGGGCCATTGATTGGTCGGATAAATAGTATAGCAATAGCAGACTAGGGTAACTGGCATTTTCAATCCTAAATACTTACAGTGAATCGTTCAGTTTCCATTCAGTTTTCAGTATTAACGACTGGCGACACAATGCCTTGCAGGACGACCAGTACTATAAATCTGATCGGAGGGTAAGCTAACTGATTCGACACCAGGCTTAGGGCCAGGTTAGGAGCTTTTTCGTCGAAGTCATGTAAGTAATATTAGAGGATAATTTCCAAACAATGTCAGGGTTGGTGATTTTTCATCCAAAACAGACAACCTGCGTATTGCACACTACGAAAACTTGCTACATCGGCACTGATTTGGTGACACATGTTGTAGGAAAGCTGAAAGTTGGGAAGGCAGGAAGGGTGGTTTCTTTGTAAGTGGATGTTACCTGACTAGTGAATAATGTGTGACTCATCAAGACTTTCGTTTCGTAAATCGGAAGCAACGATAGGAGTTTCTAATAATACAGGGTGAGTCACCTAACGTTACCGCTGGATATATTTCGTAAACCACATCAGATACTGACGAACCGATTCCACAGACCGAACGTGAGGAGAGGGGCTAGTGTAATTGTTTAATACAAACCATACAAAAATGCACGGAAGTATGTTTTTTAACACAAACCTACGTTTTTTAAATGGAACCACGTTAGTTTTGTTGGCACATCTGAACATATAAACAAATACGTAATCAGTGCCGTTTGTTGCATTGTAAAATGTTAATTACATCCGGAGATATTGTAACCTAAAGTTGACGCTTGAAACCTCCGGCGTTCAGTTGTGTGTTGTAACAATCACGGGCCACGGTAGGCGAGCAGTGTCATGCGCATACTGCATCGTCACCGCTTTCACCCGTTTCATGTGTCGCTATATCAGCAATTATATGGTGATGACTTTAATCATCTAGTGCCATTCTATCAACGGGCATTAACAGAGAATGCGTTGCAGTTCTACCTGTTTACCGATGAAGCAGGTTTCACAAACCACGGGGCAGTGAATCTACGGAACATGCATTACTGGTCCGTGGACAATCCTCGCTGGCTCAGACAGGTAGAGCGACAGCGACCGTGGACTGTAAATGTATGGCGCGGAATCAAATGCGACCACCTCATTGGTCCTCACTTAATTGCAGGGCCCCAAACAGCTGCAACATACATCGCGTTTTTACAGAATGATCTGCCAACGTTGCTCGAAAATGTCCCACTGGAAACGCGTCGACGTATGTGGTATCAGCATGATGGTGCACCTGCACATTCCGCAATTAACACTAGGCTGACCCTTGACAGGATATTCGACGGGCGTTTCATAGGACGTGGAGGACGCATAAATTGGCCAGCCCGTTCTCCTGATCTTACACCTCTGGACTTCTTTCTGTGGGGTACGTTAAAGGAGAATGCGTACCGTGATGTGCCTACAACCCCAGAGGATATGAAACAACGTATTGTGGCAGCCTGCGGCGACATTACACCAGATAAACTGCGGCGTGTACGACATTCATTACGCCAGAGATTGCAATAGTGTGCAGAAAATGATGGGCACCACATTGAACATCTATTGGCCTGATATGTCGGGACACACTCTATTCCTCTCCGTAATTGAAAACCGAAACCACTTGTGTACGTGTACCTCACCCCTAATGGTAATGTACATGTGCCTCAGTGAAAAAGACCAATAAAAAGGTGTTAGCATGTGGACGTAATGTGCTGTTCCAGTGTCTTCTGAACCTAAGGTCCATCACCGTACCCTTTGGATCCCTACGTAATTCGGTGCTCTCCGATACACACGATCGAACAGCGGAGGAGTGGTACTCAAGTGTCAACTTTAGGTTACAATATCTCCGGATGTAATTAACATTTTAGAATGCGACAAATGGCACTGATTACGTATTTATTTATATGATCAGATGTGCTAACAAAACTAACGGGGCTCCATTTAAAAAAACGTATGTTTGTGTTAAAAAAAACATACTTCCGTGCATTTTTTTTATGGTTTGTATTAACCAGTTACACTAGCCCCTCTCCTCACGTTCGGTCTGTGGAATCGATTCGTCAATATTTGATGTGGTTTACGAAATATATCCAGCGTCAATTTTAGGTGACTAACCCTGTATTTTGGTAATTGGAACAAGTGCAAAATATAGAGTTTGGCGACAAATTTATAGAATATTTAGGACAAACACATATGATTAGGGAGGAGGACAACTTTTGCGGGAGTTAACACATCTGTATAAGAGGGGATGGGGGATTGATCCTAACGGCATACGTTAATGTCTATCAGAGGGTTGCTACAGGCCTTATGGTTGGGTGTTGGTAGTCAGTTAAATAGACTAAACAACCAATTCTGGTTACATCCTTGATAAAAGACAAAAGCCACATCATCCTAAAGGAAGCGGACCGAAATCGCCCAATTGTGGCGGTACAAAACTAACAACATAACTCGACATCAGGTGGACGCACTCGGGAGAAGTTCATTCGTTAGGCTGATAACAAAAAAGCGGGGGTCACAGAAGGCTAGAAGTTGTCACTGTAATCGAGCAATTAGAATTGGGAGCATCTGGCATAACAGTGCAAAATCACACATAAGGTGGAAGCACTTAACGTATTTAAGAGGGTGGTGAGGGTGGTTCTACGCCGGAATACAATAACGACAGAAATAGGAAATAGATACAAAATATCATTAAAATATCAGAATAATAAAACATAAAGTTACGAATCACATTATAAAATTGAACACAACACAGGGCAATCAGCACGTTTCGTGATTAAATATTACATCGCCTGAAGCAGCTATGTATCATTATACCATCATTGCCCATACTGTGGACAGAGAGGGAGTAGAAGCCACTTGCAACATCGATGATTAGTTCACTACTGCTAGCACATTTTAAAATGAAGTCCTAAAGAACATAATAATGTTCTATGGTAACAGGTAACTATAATTCCTACTGAGGGCAGGGATCAACCAGAAGGAGGCATATGTTGTAAAACCTAATCATTCTTGCAAGGTGACAGTCGGAAATTCATGCCAACAGGGAGCTACAGCATGCCTTTTACCTGAGCGAGGAACAGGTACAAAAGTTATCGACAGTCATCCCTGTAACAGGGAACACATGAAAGGATGATCAGTTGGTGAAAGTGTGTAGCTAGGAAGCTGCTGGATGCTCGAGTACATAAGGCATAAAAATCAAATAAATCCTTCGGTGTAACTTCGTGTAACAAGTATAAATGTAACGTATTAGTGAGTAAGGCGTGATTTCAACGATGACGTGCACAAAACAGTGTTATTCAAATACAGGTAGCCTTCGGAAGTGACGGGTGCACCAAGTAGTTTCATAACATGAATATGCCTTGTGGGATGTCACGGCTACAATCAGCAGGCGGAAGTGAAATACGCTCTGGCTGTCCATAACTTTGAGCTACAGAGGATATATATTTACGTTCGAAAACATATATTTTTACATTCACGTTCAGTACAAACAGAACACCCTAAGCGACTAGAGATAGGACGTACATATTGAGCATACACATTGGTATGTTCTACAGAAATGATCAGCATCTGAACCATGTCGGCCCAAGGGTTCAAGGTCATCATCGAGGTCACGGCGCAACACCACCTACCGGTAAAATGTACTTGCGGCTGTCGCTGTCGCTATAAACCGAAGGTAACGGATAAGGTGGCTTGAGCAGACGTGCGGCATGCCTTGCTGACGTATGCGCGAATCGTACCGTCAGATCAATGAGTTGGAAAGAGGGCTCATTATTGGCATAAGAGAATGTGATGCATCCATCTGTGACGAAGTGTTTCGGCAGTGCAACGGGTGTGTGCCGAATGGTTCACGGAAGGGCGTAGAACACGACAAGATGTGTCGTGTCGCACCCCACAGATCATGCGAACGGTATTGCAGGACAGATTGGCATCATCCTCGGCTTTAGAGCAACAGTGGAAAGGTGGAAAACTTCGTACGCTGTCGGAGGTGACAGTGCGTCGCTGTTTTTTTACGGCTTGGATTACGTGTGCGTCGTCCACTTCTCCGCCTACCTTTGGCTAATGTGCATAAACATGCTAGACGACAATAGCGTATGGAACGATGTCTCTGGGGTCGGAATGGCGTCATATTGTGTTTCTGGATGGATATGGATGTGCGACGGATATTTTTTACGTGTCTGCGTGCGATGCACCAATTGCGACGCCTTGTACGTTGCTGCTGCAATGCAATTTCTTTTATAATTTTTGTTCACCTATCTCTTTACAGCGGTAGATCTTCGCACGTAACCTCCTGACTGCAGCTACTTACGAGATCACAGAAAAGCAGTGTTGAGGAAACTGTAACCTCATAGCTACACGCCGGAGGCCGCTATAAATATAATTTTCTGAAAATTTTCTATTTACTTTAAAGAAATGATTCGGAAAGGGGATGTCATTCGTACTTTAAACATGAAGTTCAAATCTAAAACTTCAATAGATCTTTATTACCTTTAAGCAAGATCATCAGCCCACATTTACGAAAATTACCAAAGTTTCTGCTCACAGTTTTCACCATACCTAAAACAGTCAGAACTTTTATCTTCCCAAATTCCGAAACCAATTACTTGTAACACAGTCAATGATTGGTGACTTCTGCGCCAGATATTCAGTGCTTGTCTTCAGTAAAAGTTTATGCCCGCCATAAAATACTCAGCAAGAATATACTCAGTACCGCCACGCTATATAATTCAAAGTTCACTCGCGATTTTCGTCGGAACGAATTATCACTACACTCTAAAGTTTTCATAAACAGTTTCTGGTCACTACCAGATACCATTAACACTGGACCATAACGCGGAAGTCATCCCAAGACTTCATCTTAAACATAATGCGAAAAGTCACATTCAGCATAACCGCCTCCAATCAAAGCTAGCTCGCGACTCCACTCTCACCCTCCCATACTCAAAACTATATCTCCTCGCTAGGCGGCCAACCGTCTCGCTTCTCATTGGCTGTCAGCACTTACGTCCAATGAGAACTTACTTCTAGGGCGCGGTTCGCGCCAAAATATAGGAAGCACCAACCACTTCTCTAGGCTCATTGACGTCATCCAATGAAGTAACACAAAACTCTCTAATTAAATAAACAAAACAAAATGAACTATAAGCTTTACTCTATATCTGGAAATTTTGTATGTAGTCGTGAATGTTATGGCTGTCTTATACATAAGCATACATACGTGGGCATCCGACATTCACTAGTAGGAGAACCACTAGTGGATTCGTTCCCACGTTACTGAGTTGTAACACTTGCCAGTTCCTGTAGAGAATTACATGAATGATTTTTAATAATGCCGAACGTCCCAAATACTCTCATGCACGCATTCTCATTCACTCGCACCCTAACACACAATACACATATTTACTTAGATTTCTTGAAATTATTATTTCAGAAAAGTCACAGAGGTTTTCTGGAACTAAAAACTTTCCAAATTTATATATGAACACTGAAAGTGTTATCCGATCATCGTACATAGTCACTGAAGGTGAACTATTACCTCACTGTATTTATTTAAATTCCTGACTGTGGGAAAATTAGGTTTTTTATGGAATTTTACTAACTTCCAAAATACAACTGTTTTTGATCTCAGACTTCGACCTATTGTTTGTTTTCACAACAGAAGGATGTACATCAAATATGGCGTTCCTCAGATTATTTCTTTATTAGTTATTAATATTTTTTGTTTCGTATAATGTAAGTGACCTGCCAGCGCTACTCCACTGCTTTCACAAGCGCAGCTGCAACAGATGGTCGTGACGTCAGTCTACAGGACACAACTCGTCCGTTACTGACCGTATAATACTATACCGGCTTACATTGCAGCCCACATACATTCTGAAGTAAAGCTTTTAATAGACAAATGGGCAATCGCGCACTAGTTGCGACGCCACAGATTCTGTTTCTTTGAAAACGGTGGCCGCATTTTGGTTCGCCGCAGACAAGGTGATTGTCGTCACAGTGGCTGCACTCGCACAAGACATACAGCGCCAACTCAAGGCTTTTTGCTGTAGGGTGCAACCACAAATCACAGTTGGTGGGCGTCCAGTGCACTGTGACCAGTGTGACCTAAGTGAATGATATCGTGCGACCTGTAACCATACTCTTCCTGCACAACACCCCAGACGCCATTTTTCAGCCAGACAATGCACAACCACATGTAGCTGCATGAACATGTGCCTCCCTGGTGCCACATGATGTCAGTCAGCTCCTTGCCCTTTCCAGCCAGATCACCAGGCTTGTCGCCAATCGAAAATGTGTGGAATATGATGAAATGACAGGCGCAGCTCTATGGCTCAAAGCAAACCACCACAGATGAATTTTGAAATCAGATGAACGGAACACTGATGGCTATACCACGGGACGCCATTGTCGCCTTAAACACGTCGATGCCATCACGTGTGCAAAAGTTATCATGGCCAATGGTGGAAGCTGTGCCTACTAGGCAGTAGGACGCATGCTGCAGCGAGATGACTGAAATGATAATGACTCCTGCAGAACATACCAGCGCACATGTCTTGTGAATATGAACGTCCTCTCTCAATTCGTTCAAGGTGGTCCGTATTTTTTGTGAAAATGAATTTAACTGTAAGACTGAAAGTTAATGTAGTCATAGATTTTTCAGATATTTATTCATTTAAACTCCGTGTGTCATTGTTTCACTGCTAACGTTTAAGCACATGGGTAGTGTATATCAATACGATATAGGTAGATAACCTGTTTCATAGACATCAGTCACGTTTCAGTATTGTTAATTTCACGTAGGCCACATTGGAAGAAGACGAATATCTTTAATAACTTTATATATAAGTAATTACAGAACATAGAATTAATGTGACATTCGACTTTGAAGTTCGGAAACTAATGTATCAGTATCAGAGACTTTCATGTTTAAATGCCGTTCTTATCTGTAGTAATGGGTATGATATAAAATTAAATCCGTTAAAACAGAATTACGGTGCTATCAGATAGCAAAAATTGGCAATAATAGCGATCCGTATGAAGATTTCTAACTTTTACAGACCTGCAGTCATCAGAACTACGATGAAAAAGTGTTTTTTTTTCACAGCTGCTCAGAAATAACACAGAATTTCCTTGTATTTCCGTAACCTGATTTCATTATACTTCTGTAAGTCTCTAGTTTCTCAGTTGCATCTGAACAAGCTGTAGGAGAACACAGCATTGCTTCTGAGGATTGGCCGGGTTTAAGAACGAGACTCCGGGGATTCAAGTATAGCACGGGTGGCAGTATTAAGAACTGGATGGACCAATGAGAGAAAAACGGGATGGACCAATGAGAGAATAACGGGATAGACCTACGAGAGAATAAAATCGTGTGGCCAGGGTGTCCGATTGAAAATATTTCATCGTGTTTTTATATGAAGAGAATTTCATGGATTATTTTTTTTTTACCGATCGAGTAAAAGATGCTCACTTCTTGAACCGAACTGATGCTTTCTTTGGGCTCCATGCGACCCTCGGGTTAAACACCGCTAATTTAGTGTATAGGTGTATACATGTATGTGTTGTGTTGTGTTGAGTAATGACCAGGCGAGGCAGGTCATTGAACTCGCATTCGGGAGGACGACAGCTCACATCCGCGTCAGGCGATCCAGATTTAGGTTTTCACTGATTTCCCTAGATCACTCAAGGCAAATGCAAGGGTGGTTCTTCTCAAAATGGCACTGCTCTTCTCCTTCCCCATTCTGCCGTATTCCGAATGTAATGATCTTGCTGTCGACGAGATGTTAAGCTATAATCACCCTCCCCTCCAGTATTTGGGTCCCTACGATGTTCGGTCGCTACACAACAAGTGTTGTCTTAGGCACACCAACGCTTCTAGTAAACTTGGTAGCGGTAGCTATACTTTCTTAGAGCACCGTATAGATTGTGGTCAAAGATATTGATTGAATTCAGGTGTCGTAATCACGTGCGGTCGGTATCACGGGTAAGAGGTAACCAGGATATTATAAAATCCGCGAAACAGAATTTAATATTTATTCTAGAGACCACAGCAGTACGCCGGCCGTTGTGGCCGTGCGGTTCTAGGCGCATCAGTCTGGATCCGCCCAACCGCTACGGTCGCAGGTTCGAATCCTGCCTCGCGCATGGATGTGTGTGAAATCCTTAGGTTAGTTTGGTTTAAGAAGTTCTAAGTTCTAGGGGACTGATGACCTCAGATGTTAAGTCCCATAGTCTTCAGAGCCATTTGACTGATGACCTCAGATGTTAAGTCCCATAGTGCTTAGAGCCATTTGAACCATTTTTGCAATTGCTGCCTCGATATTGCCACTCAGTCTTGACGGCGGTTGTGGGAACTCTTCTGTCCCGATTGCCAGCAGCCGATGGTTGGCAGTGTAATTGTGGACAAACAGCATTCGCTTGCTCGTAACTACAGACGGGAGTCAGATTGACTCCACATTGCTAGATACTCGTCGGTTTCAATTGTTGTATTTTCGTTAAGTGCACTATACTATCAGTACCTCCAAACTAACGCTTCTTCAGTCGGAACGTGCAGTGTAGAGACGCAACATCTGTTTCTTCTTTAGTTATTTATTGGTGAAATTAGTGACGCGCTTTTCGGAGCCAGTTAAACTCCACGTCTGTGAGTGCGTGAGAAAAATTGGTAAGACTCATGCCATAATTTATGTACTAAGGAAAACCTTTTAATTATTTACAAGTAAGATAATCTCTTTAATCTTTCTGATATTAGTGTTAACATTTGTATTTCAGTATATATGATGGATTTTCTACCTGGGCCATGCAGGAAGGAAATTTGGCCAGATAATACAGAATTTGAAGAGGTTTTGAAGACACGGTTTGAAAAAACTGACACACCAAATGATGATGAGAGTGGTCTTAGTGACGCAGAAAGGTTTGTAAGTTGCCATGACGGTAACATCTATCAAGAAAGTGACAGTTCAGAGGGAGAGTTATGTGAAAACAATGGAGAATTATCGTTTGGGGAAAACAGTTTTGAAGCATCTCCTTGTCAGATCTTGTTCTACAACCCTAGACTCAATATAGTGATGCAATTACCTGGACTAACACAACAGTTTAGAAAGTCCTTAACGACTGAAAAGGATGCTTAATCGTATCTAATTTTTATGGACATTTTGGAATTAGTTATGAAATTCACTAACCATAAATTGTACGGGAGGAGGAGAAAGCACTAATAGAATGCAAAATAAGATGTATGTGATTTGGATGTGATAGAATTCAGTTATTTCCTTGGCTTATAGTTTTAAACTGGTGTTCTTCGGTCAAATCACGAAAATATCAAAAAAATGCAAATGTGTGTGATACCTTATGAGACATAATTGCTAAGGTCATCAGTCCCTAAGCTTATACACTACTTAACCTAAAGTATCCTAAGGACAAACACACACACCCATGCCCGAGGGAGGACTCGAACCTCAGCTGGGACCAGCTGCACAGTCCATGGTTGCAGCGCCTCTGACCGCTCGGCTAATCCAGCGCGGCGAAAATATCAGATCACTATTACGACACATGCAACTGGTAGAGATATATTCCGATAAAATCTTGAACGTGATTCCGTGAATTGCTCGGCCCTTCTATTGCAGAGTTGCACATTCGATGATGAAAATACGCTAGGTGAAAGGATTGAAGATGATCCTGCAGCACCAATATCAGAAACATTCATTAAATTTGTAGCTAATTGCCAGTCAGAATACAATATGGGTTCCTGGGCCTGTGTAGACGAGATGCTTGTAGGTTTTAGGGGAAAGTGTAAATTTAAGATGTATTTACCAAATAAGCCATGCAAGTATCGACTAAAGTTTATGCTTTTAACTGGCACTAGAAACAATTACTTTTTAAATGAGTTCATGTGTTATGGAAGAGACTATTATGGTATATCACTTTCACAAGAGGTAAGGAAACTACAGAAACTCTATCAAAACAGTGTTGAGGTTATCTTCTCCTATTGAATGCTCAAATAATAATATCACAGCAAATAACTGGTTTTCGTCTGTTGAACTGAACGTCCTAAAATAAAAGAAATTGACATACGTTGGGACGGGAGAAAAGA
Source organism: Schistocerca gregaria (assembly GCF_023897955.1). Classification (NCBI taxonomy): domain Eukaryota; kingdom Metazoa; phylum Arthropoda; class Insecta; order Orthoptera; family Acrididae; genus Schistocerca; species Schistocerca gregaria. The sequence goes on from NC_064931.1 coordinate 423,707,118, forward strand.
GTAAACAGGAAATACTATCAGGACTTTCACGCTTCAAGACAAGAGAAATAGGATGTAGAATTTACGGTTTATAATAGCATGTGACATTGGTGTCATACATGTAAGAGAGAGGCAAAGCTGAACTATTAATGTCATATTAGCCTCCTTCTCCAGCTCAAGTGGTAGTAATAGTAGTAGTAGTAGTAGTAGTAGAAGAAGAAGAAGAAGAAAAAGAAGAAGTTAACAAGATAGAAATTTCTACAAGAGTACAAAATCTGGAATTGATATGCTCGATGAAAAATATATAGCTCATGGTATTGACGTAAGCCTAAAAGATGGCCGATGGCAATCATGTTTCGCATTCTGGACATAAGTGCCGTCAGTGCATTTATTCTTCACCAGGCTACATATGACTTGAGTTAATGAAAAAGCTTGCGAAACAACTAGTTCCCGATGAGTTAGAGAGAGAAAGTTATTTAATTCTCGTATAAGCCAGGAAGTGAAAATGAGGAGAAAACATAAGTTGGAGACCACCTGGAAACTATACAATATTGTTCTACTGTCTGAAAAAAATGAAAAGGAAAACTTGCGCAATATGCAATGTTGCAATCGTCCGGTCTGTGGACAGTGCTCATTACATGTGCGTGTCACAACTGTATTTGACGTAAATTTTTAATTCTTTTACATGATTTGTTTCCGAAATTGCAGTAAAGAATGTTTATTACTTTCTATTCAATGAATAACTCAGTACTTTAAACTACTTTCTGGAAGCCTTTAATTTTATAACTCAACCGACAGTTTTTATCTTTTATAAATACTTAACTATTAGATATGATTTTTATTTACTAAATGTGGTAATTTCCTTCCCCAGTTCTTCCAAGGTTCTCTAACCACACATAAAATTAAAAAAAATTACAGTAATAAAGAACAAAAACTAAGAGAATATGCAGAGTTAATTTGCCTTCGTGTCTGTAGTTACTCAACAGGGATTCCCGACTGTAGTTACAGGTTAATGGACTATAGTTAAGTAGCGAGTGAAATGTGATATAGTTTTCGAACTGCGGTTTGTGTCGCTGATGTAAGTCTGTGTGAACTGTGCTTTTTAGAATCGTGTTTCATTTGCCACACACAGTTTATTTTTGTCTGTTAACTTCGTACGATGATCATGTAGGTGAAGCAGATTCTGTCACCAGTCTTATCATTCCAGCTGTAGGCTGTCCATTAAAGACTACAGCAACCATTGTGTTAAAAGTTAACATACGCACATTCAGCTAACATTGCGCACGGACTAATGCTTTATTGTGAAAAAACTTTCTCACTGTGATATGTTTTCATGGTACTACACTGCGAATTTTATGAACTCTTACAATGTCTGACGACAGGCTGTATGGGAAAAGATGAGCTGAAAGAGAAAATCTAGACAAAAAAATTGAAATTTTCGTTACACACCTTTTTTCAGCTTATAGAAGGTTTTGCTCAAGGTGATCCATACAGGGATGCAGATGCAGAAATAAATCATGCTAAGCCTTCGGTAGGTAAGGATGTACCTCCAACGTCCAGAGGAAACTGGATATTCCGTGTGATGTCTCTAATGAATGCAAAACTGTCCCACCTCAGTCGAGCAACTGCATATCTCACACTGGAAGCAGAAGTTATGCAGTTCATTCAGACCCTGCAAAATAATGGCCCGATAAAATAGACTGTTTTGTTAGAAAAGCTGTAGTCAAAAGAGGCTTTGCAGGAGAAGTAACACAAATCGACGTCTGTTCTAAGGCTGACTCTGATCATTGCTTTACTTCTAAAAATTACAATTACATTTTGTGCGCCGGCCAGAGTGGCCGAGCGGTTCTAGGCGCTACAGTCTGGAATCGCGCGACCGCTACGGTCGCAGGTTCGAATCCTGCCTCGGGCATGGATGTCTGTGATGTCCTTAGGTTAGTTAGGTTTAAGTAGGAGGAGGAGACTAGTGTTTAACGTCCCGTCGACAACGAGGTCATTAGAGACGGCGCGCAAGCTCGGGTGAGGGAAGGATGGGGAACGAAATCGGCCGTGCCCTTTCAAAGGAACCATCCCGGCATTTGCCTGAAGCGATTTAGGGAAATCACGGAAAACCTAATACAGGATGGCCGGAGACGGGATTGAACCGTCGTCCTCCCGAAAGCGAGTCCATTGTGCTAACCACTGCGCCACCTCGCTCGGTAGGTTTAACTAGTTCTAAGTTCTCGGGGACTGATGACCTCAGAAGTTAAGTCCCATAGTGCTCAGAGACATTTGAACCATTTTTTGAACAGTTTGCGCAATCGTGATATTGTTAAGAGAGAACGGTTAGTTCCTTCAAAAAACTTGAGACGCTGTTCTTAGTTCTTGCTGCTAACTATTTTCTAACATTAAAATATTACTACTCATTTCAGAGTGCCCACTTCTAAGACGTGAGCTAGCTATATAGGTCTCTGGTGCACTTAGATTCGCACTAGAAGTGGGTGGAATCCTCCGAAAGACTAAAATCTGTCAATGAAGGAACTCTGTAGGCACTAAACAGGGAAACCCGGCATTGGAAAGGTGTAGTCTAACGCTTTATAGTAATTATTCATTTTTTTCGCTAGACAGTGTTTATTGTTAAGAGAGACTTCAGATAAACAGTTTATGCACGACAATGGGAATTTCTCAAAGTTGGTCGAACTATTTGGAAAATTTTAATCACTTCCAGAAAAACATACTCAACTTGTGGTGAAGATATGTGTCATCATTGTCAGGGAAAAACATACGAAATCAAGTAATTCATACCTTCCATCAAAATAGTAAAATATAAAGTATTGTATTTACTGAAAGCTGCCAAATCCGCTGATGAGCCAAAACATTATAACCACCTGCTAAATAGCTTGTTTGTCTTTCTTTGGAACAATTCAAATGGTACAAATGGTTCTGAGCACTATGGTACTTAACATCTGTGGTCACCATATGAATTTCGTTGCCGAGAAATCAATTTGAATTCATTATAATGATCCCGAAATCAAAACCACAGGTCCCATGCAAGCGCAGGAGAATGTCTCCCCTAGCATAATGCTGCTCCCACTAGCATGCGTCCGTGCCGCGCTGCATGTTTACCTCGATGACAGCGTTTGTGGAGGCAACCAGTCACATAGTGTAGCGAAAACGTGTTTCATCCGAGAGCCGACATGTTTCCATTGATGGACTGTCGAGTCCCGATGGTCCCGTTCCCACTAATCGTAACTGACCATGTCTTTGGGTGGGTCAACATGTGAACACTTCGGGGTGTTCTGCTGCGGACCTCCATGCTCAGAAACGTACGAAAATGGTGTGCTCCAAAACGCTTGTACATGCGTCAAAGATGCTACAGACCACCATCTATCCTAGTTTACAGATGAAACAAGCCCTTGAATCCCACGTTCTGTGAACAGTCCTGGACATCCAAACATTTAGCGTGTAGTGGTAGTTTACTGTCCTACCTCTTTCCCCAGATGTTCACGACAGCAGCACGTGAACATTCGACCAGATGGAGAAACAGGGTTGACGCAGTCGCCCCTCTTACGTACGACATAGGAGAGGTCTATGACGCACTGGTTGATATAATCTAAGACCAAAATAACGACAGAATGGTAGCACATAACTCTGGCAGTCTGGGAAACTTTATCGTTGATCTTACACTCCTTTTTCTCTGTGAGGTGTTATTTTTTTTTTTTTTTTTTTTTTTGTCGTCTATCTTCTGACTGGTGTGATGCGGCTCGTCACGAATTCCCCTCGTGGGCTAACCTTTCCATCTCAGAGTTGCACTTGCAACCCAAGTCCTCGGTTATTTGTTGGATGTACTCCAGTCTTTGTATTCGTCTACAGTGTTTACCCGCAGCAGCTCCCTGTCGTGCCACGGAAGGTATTCCCCGATGTCGTAACAGATGTCCAATCATCCTGTTACTTATTCTTGGCAGTGTTTTCCATATACACCTTTCCATGCCGATTCTGTTGAGAAACTCTTCATTCCTCACGTTATCGTTTCATCCAATTTTCAACGTTCTTCTGAAGCACCACATCTTAGATGCTTCGAAAGTCTTATAGTGCCGTTTTGCAAAAATTCATGCTTCACTAATATACAATGATGTTGTCCATACGTAGAGTCCAAAAAACTTTTCCACAAATTAAGATCCATGTGTGATAACAATAGAGTTCTCTTACCCAGGAATGCCCTTTTGGCCAGTGCTAGTCTGTTTCCTATATCCTGCTTGCTCCGTCGGTCATGGGTTACTTAGGTAGCAGAATTCCATAACTTGATGTACTTCGTGATCATCCTGTGATTTTGATGTTAAGTTTCTCGCTTTTTTCATTTCTACTGCTTCTCATTACTTTCGTTTTTTTGATTCACTCCATATTCTGTACTCATTAGAGTTTCCATTTCATTCAACAGATCATGTAATTCTTCAATTCACTGAGGCTAGCAATGTCATCAGCGAATCATATCAGTCATATCCCTTCTCCCTAAATTGTAATCCCACTCTTGAATCTTCCTTTAATTTGCGACATTGCTTCTACGATGTATAGACTATATACACTCCTGGAAATTGAAATAAGAACACCGTGAATTCATTGTCCCAGGAAGGGGAAACTTTATTGACACATTCTTGGGGTCAGATACATCACATGATCACACTGACAGAACCACAGGCACATAGACACAGGCAACAGAGCATGCACAATGTCGGCACTAGTACAGTGTATATCCACCTTTCGCAGCAGTGCAGGCTGCTATTCTCCCATGGAGACGATCGTAGAGATGCTGGATGTAGTCCTGTGGAACGGCTTGCCATGCCATTTCCACCTGGCGCCTCAGTTGGACCAGCGTTCGTGCTAGACGTGCAGACCGCGTGAGACGACGCTTCATCCAGTCCCAAACATGCTCAATGGAGGACAGATCCGGAGATCTTGCTGGCCAGGGTAGTTGACTTACACCTTCTAGAGCACGTTGGGTGGCACGGGATACATGAGGACGTGCATTCTCCTGTTGGAACAGCTAGTTCCCTTGCCGGTCTAGAAATGGTAGAACGATGGGTTCGATGACGGTTTGGATGTACCGTGCACTATTCAGAGTCCCCTCGACGATCACCAGAGGTGTACGGCCAGTGTAGGAGATCGCTCCCCACACCATGATGCCGGGTGTTGGCCCGGTGTGCCTCGGTCGTATGCAGTCCTGATTGTGGCGCTCACCTGCACGGCACCAAACACGCATACGACCGTCATTGGCACCAAGGCAGAAGCGACTCTCATCGCTGAAGACGACACGTCTCCATTCGTCCCTCCATTCACGCCTGTCGCGACACCACTGGAGGCGGGCTGCACGATGTTGGGGCGTGAGCGGAAGACGGCCTAACGGTGTGCGGGACCGTAGCCCAGCTTCATGGAGACGGTTGCGAATGGTCTTCGCCGATACCCCAGGAGCAACAGTGTCCCTAATTTGCTGGGAAGTGGCGGTGCGGTCCCCTAAGGCACTGCGTAGGATCCTACGGTCTTGGCGTGCATCCGTGCGTCGCTGCGGTCCGGTCCCAGGTCGACGGGCACGTGCAACTTCCGCCGACCACTGGCGACAACATCGATGTACTGTGGAGACCACACGCCCCACGTGTTGAGCAATTCGGCGGTACGTCCACCCGGCCTCCCGCATGCCCACTAGACGCCCTCGCTCAAAGTCCGTCAACTGCACATACGGTTCACGTCCACGCTGTCGCGGCATGCTACCAGTGTTAAAGACTGCGATGGAGCTCCGTATGCCACGGCAAACTGGCTGACACTGACGGCGGCGGTGCACAAATGCTGCGCAGCTAGCGCCATTCGACGCCCAACACCGCGGTTCCTGGTGTGTCCGCTGTGCCGTGCGTGTGATCATTGCTTGTACAGCCCTCTCGCAGTGTCCGGAGCTAGTATGGTGGGTCTGACACACCGGTGTCAATGTGTTCTTTTTTCCATTTCTAGGAGTGTAGTTGGAGCTAAATTCTACATCCTGTATTACTCCTTTTTAATCTGAGCATTTCGTAATTGATCTTCCACTCTTATTATTCCTCTTGGTTCTTGTCCGTATTGCATATTGAACGTCTTATCCTGTATCTTCTAGATCTTTTTCTCGGAGTTTCGAACATTTTGGACCATTTTACATTGTAGAACGGATTTTCTACTTTGGCAGATCATATGAACGTGTCTTGATTTTTCTTAGTCTTGCCTCAACTATCACCCACAAAGTCATTACCTTTGTGGTGGTCGTACCTTTCTTACTGCGAAACCGATCGTCGTCTAAAAGATTCTCAATTTTCTTTCCGATTCTTAAGTATAGTATTCTTGGATGAAACTAGGATACATTGCCTGCTAAGCTGATTGTGAGATAATTCTCGGACTTACAGACTCTTGAAGTCTTTGGAATTGTGTGGATGATGTTTTTTTTTTCCTAACGTTTGTTGGTATATCGCCAGTCTGATACATTCTACACAGCCACGTGAATAGTGGTTGTGTTGCCATTTCATCCAATGACTTTAAAAATCCCAAAGGAATGTTGCCTAATTTCACCTTAAGCTCCCCTAAATTCTGATTCCAATACTGGATCCCCTAGCTCTTCCTTATCGGGTCCTGTTGCTTATTCCATCATGTCATCTGAGAAATCAGACAAGTCTCGTCCTCCCCCCCCCCCCCCCCCCTCTCCCGTCAAAGAGGCCCTGAGCGTACTCTATCCATCTCATCGTGTCCTTTCTCTCTTCCGCTCTTAACAGTGGAGTTCCCATTGACCTCTTAAAGATACCTCCATTGTTTTTAATTTGGTTTTACAGAGATGAGTCAGTCCTTCCGACAGTAATTTCTTTTTCGATTTCTTCCCAATTTTCCGGCAGCCGTTTCACCGTACCTTCCCTGCAGTTTTTGTTTGTTTAATTTCTAAGTTACTTCTTATTTCCTAATTTCCCTGAAATGTTAGTCTTTCTCCTTCCGTTGATCAACTGAAGTATTTCTCCTGTTATCGATGGCTTCCTTGCAGTTACCTTCCTTGTATGTTATTCTTTCCAACGTGTATGATTGCGCTTTTTGGTGACTTCCATTTCCCTACAACTGAACTGCCTTCTGACCTTTTCATCATCGCAGCACCTATAGTCTCAGAAAACTAGAAGCGTGTCTCTTAATTCTTTAGTACTTCCGTATCCGACTCCTTTGCATTTGCACATTGATTCTCTCTGACTAGTCTCTTAATGTTGAACCACCTCTTTTTCTGCGCCAGACCATGATGTAATGTAACTGAAATCTTCCCGCCCCTCCCTGCCTTTTACATGTATACCTCCTTCTTTTGTGATTCTTGAACAGAGTACTCACCATTACTAACTGAAACTTACTGCAGACCTGAATTAGTTCAAAAATGTTCAAACGTGTGTGAAATCTTATGGGACTTAACCCTAAACTTACACACTGCTTAACCTAAGTTATCCTAAGGACAAACACACACACCCATTCCCGAGGGAGGACTCGAACCTCAGCCGGGACCAGCCGCACAGCCTGAATTAGTCTTTCTGCCCCCTCATTCCTACTACGAGGCCCATATTCTCCCGAAAACATTGCTTCTGCTCCTTCCCTTACAACCGCATTCAAACCCACCATAACTATTATTATTATTATTATTATATTGCTCCATATTAAAGTTTCACTAAAAACCTACAGAGCGTTACCGCAGATATATCGAAAGCTATTGACTAACTCTAAAAGACAGCAGGTTAATTCAGAAACTGCTGGGTGAACCTTTGATTCCAAGATTACCTCCTTGAAGCAAAGGGGTTGACAAAACAACTCGATATAGAAAACCCGACCGTGGGTGGTACAACAGATATGAAAGACGCAGAAGAAGAAGCAGGTGCTGTATGAGAGAGAATATGGGAAAATTGAAGATCTAGAAATATAGCCCAAAACATGTTTTTACTTCCAAGTACAGGATGTTATTGTAAGTGCTCTCAGTCAGAGAATTCAACTACTTAAATGTCACAGTGACCTTTCTCATGTTTCTTATGCCGTTGTTAAAACTAAAGATATTTCCTTCTAAGTCACAACCGCTTTAAACTGCGCAACAATTTGAGTCATGGACAGGCTAAGGACATTAATCAAGTCGACTTCAAAGATGAACTTAAAACGGCCTCAAACCTCATAATACCTGCTAACGCACAAATTGAAACTTTTGAAACTCATTTGAGTTTAACTCTGCACCCAGCGTAAGTGTGGCCTTACTAATTTTGCTAACACAGCTAGGGACAGTGGAAAGTGGAGAAGGAAGTTTTTCGAAGCTTGTACTGATGGAAACGTGATTAGGCGAACAGTGGGCCAACCACGAATGTTTGGGGCGGCAACGGTGTCGATCTAACATGATCTAGCTGAAAATTTGAATTTCAAAGAAATCATTCAAGAATTCGCTGATCAGAAACCAAGAAAATTATCTGCAATTTAATATTATAAGGTTGGTGTGTAAACGCATGTTTATCATTAAATTTCAGTTTTGATTTATTTATGTGTATCGTGACTTTTCATTCACTTACTTAATAAAGATTTGCTGTAGGGTGGCCTACATTTGTTTTGTATAACGGCCAAACATATTGCCGAATGCCACCCTCCTATCGAAACCCATTGTTAGAGGTGCTAATTGACATACTATAGTCTGTTTACATTTTCCTGTTCCCTGGAACCAATAGTTAGGCTAGGAATTCGTTGATTTAATTCGGATATTTCATGAATTTTGCAGCTTCTGCCAGCGTATCCGACATACCACTGTTCAGCTCTGTGATGAACTTTCATACAGTGTACATTGAACAGGTGTTTCTTCGTTCCTTTATCTTTGTAAGGTGCTACAAATTAAGTAGCGCATGTGAAGACAAATGTCTATGCAAATACGCACTTTCGTGCAAATCTGTCTCTCCCGCGTGTCATGTACAACAGAGCGAGCAATCCGTAAGAAGCGCAAACCGTGGGCGTTGGAAGAATTGCAAGAACTCTACTCGCTTCTAAGCCCCGCTTGTTACCTTCCAAGTGGCGGTCGTGGTGCTTCTCCCTCCGCACCACACGGTCCTCTCTGTTCAGAGAAAGAGAAAAACTAAACAGATCTTAGGTACCTACCCTCCGAATGACATAAGTTATTTTCGTAGTTATAACTCGAAACGTATTGCACTGTAAACGTTTCACTTCTGCTTCACCGACTGGTGTCCCTTACCTCTCTCTTGTCTTAAAGACCTATTCACGTCAAAAAGACTTATGTAATTGATTGTAAGTACAATGAAAATATTTAAATTACTGGGTAATCGCTGAGCGAACATTGTATAAATGTGTCAATAGCAACGACGAAATGGCAATAGTTGTGCCGTTGTTTATCTTTGCGTATGGAATAATGCAAATCAGCAAACGGCATTGTGAGGCGGGAGTCCCCCATTCGGGGAAGTTCGTCCGCCGAGGGCAAGTACTTACTGCATCCGACGCCACATTGGGCGACTTGCACGTCGGAGATGAGGATGAAATGATGATGAAGACAACACAACACCAAGTTCCCGAGCAGAGAAAATCACCTATCCCAGCCGGGAATCGAACCCAGGTATTCCGCCGCGCTGATCGCTCAGCTAACGGGGGCGGACTTCGCGTACGGAGAGTCTCTGTCACGCTGGGAGAAGAGAGAAGACACAGAAGCTTGACTCATGAAAGAGTGCGGAAGTGTTTGTTGGACGCCCCCGCAGAGGCGGTGTGCTGTTAGGTCGCCACTGTAGGCGCGCCTACATTTTTAACCAGCGAGTATTGAGAGCACGGTCGGAGTCGACAGGTGTAGAAGCTGCAGTTGTAACTATCGCCTGTCCCATAATTGTCCGTGGCTCTGGAAACGACTCGTGGTTTCCACGTACAGTTGCAGCAGCAGTTCTGCATTGTCGTCGGCAACATTCTGTGTCCTCCACACAGCTACAGCCTTGTAAGACTTCTCACAAGTTTGGCGGTGTATAACTAATACTGTATAGGCATTACCCAGAGTCATTTCTTTAACAAACTGTAATTATTAACTTTCTTGAATAATAATCACCAATGGTTAAAACTTGCAGGGCACCTGTGTTGTCATTGTTCTCAGACGTTATTACGAAGCAGGGTCCGTTTCGTTTGCAGGTGCAATCACCAAGTATCGTAAATATATGAAAATTGATTAACTAATTACTGTCTGTTTAGTTCGTTTGCTAATAACCAGTTTCAGTTTAACTTTTGCTGCCTCTGTTTCTGTTCATTGTGATTATGCATAACAGAGGCTGAACTAATTTGCAATTTTGAGTGTTTACTTCACTCACTTAAAGTAACGTAAAATTTCACTGGAGAAACTAATAGCAAAAGCCACAGCACAAAATAAGTGTGTGCAGTTTCATTTATTCTCTATCTAGAGTAAAAAAAAATGGTTCAAATGGCTCTAAGCACTATGGGACTTAACATCTGTGGTCATCAGTCCCCTAGAACTTAGAACTACTTAAACCTAACTAACCTAAGGACATCACACACATCCATGTCCGAGGCAGGATTCGAACATGCCACCGTAGCAGTCACGCGGTTCCAGACTGAAGGGCCTAGAACCGCACGGCCACAGCGGCTGGCTGTGTAGAGTAGAGAGTGACTTCTGCTGTCATGGTACATATCTTATTGTTTTTATGTTAAAAGTAAATCAGTTGCTCTTTTGCTTGAAGTAAACTCAATTCAGCCTTTCAATAATTAGATGTAATTGATTGCCTCTTTTCAATTTTGTATTATGTTAATCTGAGGTTACTGAAAGCCATTTTTCACTTGAGGAAGTGTCAGTTACAGTCAGTCATGTATTTAAAAAGCAACTTCATTTAACTTTGCTTTCTAAATTTAGGGTTTTAAAATAAGTTACTGTGAGCTCAGTGCTTTCCTAATCTACCCGATGTTTCATTAATATGTGTTGTGGGATGAGTGTCAACATGCTGCGTCTTCCCTCCAAAAAAATCCTCAATTCAGTCACAAATTACACTTCATACATTATGATCGTACTTTTAAATTTACGTGTAGATGTGATACTGAGTCAAATGCTTTTCGGAAAAACAAGAAATACTGCTTCTACCTATAGGTGCCGGCCCGTATGGCTGAGTGGTTCTAGGCGCTACAGTCCGGAACCGCGCGACCGCTACGGTCGCAGTTTCGGATCCTGCCTCGGGCATGTTTGTGTGTGATGTCCTTCGGTTAGTTAGGTTTAAGTAGTTCTAAGTTCTAGGGGACTGATGACCTCAGAAGTTAAGTCCTATAGTGCTTAGAGCCATTTTTGAACCTATAGACGGTAGATTTTCTCACTGTGTATAGATTTTCTTGGGACAACTACAGTCGCACTCTAGCAGGGACTTGCTGATGTTTGAATTATCCAGCACTACCATTGACGTGAGATCCAGATAGTTTCTGGGCAATTTGCATTGAATTTCCAGTAGTAACTCCGTGGCATACTAGATCTGTAGCTGTAAAATATTGGCTATCTTCGAAGAGCAATAATTAGTCCTCCGAAACCGGATATAGTCTTCTTTGCTTATTCTGCAACTGTTCTGTAGTGGCTGTTTCGTAGTGGCGTGATGATACACATTTGTCACAGCTGGTGATATTCTACATTTACATCTGCATCTACATTACTACTCTGCAGTTCACAATTAAATGCCTGGGAGAGAGTTCTACAAACCATCTTCAGACTGGATCTCTACCGTTACACAGTCCAACACGGCAATGGGAAAATTAGCATCTAAATCCTTCTGTACGAACTACGATGTCTCTCATTGTATTATTATTATAATTTCTCCCTATGTATGCTGGCGACAGTGAAACAGTTTCACATCAGGGGGGAAATATGGTGATAGAAATTTCGTGGAAAGATATCGCGGCAACGAAAAGCGCCCCTTTGTTTTAATGAAAGCCATCCCAGCTCACTTATCATATCCCTTACAATCTCTCTTCTATTTCACAATAATACGAAATTAGCTGCCACTCTTCGAACTGTTCCGATGTCTTCCGTCAGTCTTATGTAGTAAGGATGCAATAGATGACAGCAGTGCTCTAGCAAACAACGAACAAGAATAATGTAGGCAATCTTTTTAGTAGACCTGTGGCATTTTCTGAGTGTTCTGCCAATAAAACGTTGTCTTTCGTTTGCCTTTCCCCACAACACTACCTATGTGATCGTTCCAATTTTCCACAGGTATTCAGTCGAAATGACAGATTTTAAATGTGTATGACTTATCATGTAACCGAAATTTTACTGATTTTGTTTTGTATTCATGTGGATAATCTTACACTTTTTCGTATAGAGACACACAATTTGCACCATGCAGATACCGAGCCTAAATAATTTTGCACTTGGTTTGGATTTCCTGATGACTTTACTAAATGGTAAATGACAGACTCATCTACAAGAAGTCTAAGGCGGCTGCCCTCTTCTCCTAACTTTCAGTTTGAGACGGGATTTTTCATTCTTGGTTACTTCATGTATAGCAGTCAGTAAAAGCCCCTTCAGTATCACTTCGTTTCGGATTCTGAAATTATATAAACACAAAGGACTTTGGATTTTCTTCTCTTCGGTTTCTGCTCCACTCAAGCTACTTTTCTTGTGTACCTGCGTTCCATCAAGGATGTCGTTTTGAGTGAGCTGGTCAGTAAAATAAGGTATTCCCTTAGGCTTCTGCATTTTGACAGCCAACCAGAGAATTTGTCCGGCACCGCCAGTTATTATTACAGGTTAGGATTCTTTCAACGTCAAGATACGTTGTTTATCAGAAAACAGAGGAGTGGCACCCTTCCCCAGACTTAAGGTGCTGTCACTGCCAAAATGTTGAATCGCTTCACCAGGTATGACAGTGTGCGACTAAACCACGTCATAAAAATGGCAGAAGAAATTGTGAACCAGAACTACATCCAACACAAGCCTTCTTTTCCATACCTCCTCTACTAGAATTTCATAGGTGGTATCGTCAATGTTCAGCTTCAGTATAAATGCACCGGCAGGATTTCAGACTTAGTTACCCAAACCACTAATGTGACATCGTAGTGCTCTCAACGAGCGTCTGACACCAGGAGAAAGGAACACTCAAATTATCTGGACAACTGTATCCACTAAGACGGGGACCGATTGTCCTAGTATCTCTCTTCTAACATTCAATTTTGGTACCTACTTCAAACCTCAGTATTCCATGGGGCGGTCGCTTCTGTATTTATTACTTCAGCCTGCTCAGCATTTCCTCCTACAGAGTCTGTAGGGCGTTGACTCTGGCAGCTGGACTTGTGATGTCATTAGTGAAGAATTTTAACAAATTTATAGTGTCATCCTGCTGCACTATTATAAACTCCTACATGTTCTCCCTTCAAAAAATTTGCCTTGAATTTTTCAGCTCTGGAGTATCTCCATTACAACCCCACCATCCTCATTTCACAGTAACATGTATACACTGCTCAATTTAATTATCCATCAACACCTACGAATATGAATCACATGAGTTCTTGGATTGACCATTAATTCTAAGGCTTTATATTCTACGTCCAATTCATCGAGTTAAGCACCTTCATCCTTGTCGAATCTGTTTGTTACTAGATAGTTGCTAGATAGTTACAAATTTATCTCGTACTTTAGGTATAATCTCATATTAATCCCTAGCCTTATTTGCAAACCAGTCAAACTTTCGTTTAAAATAGAAGTAGGTTACACAGATCGCAAACAGAACCGCTACAGCGTTGGATGATGTTAGGCTAATAATTAAGATACTGTGACGTTGCTTATCGCAATATTCCGAAGCATTTATTCTGCTCTAATTCTCCCTTTTTGAGTTGCTACCATTACTGTTGGCCACCTTAATGGTCGCTGGCCGCTCAGATCACTAGGAATGCTTCGTTTGCAACTCGGGTGAAGGTTCATAGACAGTAACTACGTTACAGGCAGGTGCGATAGCGGACGTTTAACCTACCTCGCTATGATCTGCTTCATTCTGTGCTACAAACCATTTCGTGACAAATTTACGAAGTGAACCTCATAAGTATGAGGAGATACAATTCACAGAATGTATTTTTATTAACCTTTGCCAGCTATAATGACATGAAGAGAGACCAGTCATATGAATTCCCGTACTGCAGAACGGAATCTATTATAAACTGCATCTCAGAAATACGAGTTGAACCTTCTGTTGCGTTTTACTTTACCAACGACGCAACGAAAGAATCATTTCTGAAATATTCACAGCAGCATGAACAAAATTTTAAACTACGTTGTACTGTAGTCAGAATAGCGAGATAAGTAAAATAAAATTTTCATTACACAACCGATTATGCTCTGAAATACTTTCTACTGCATCGACAGCTTGGCAAGAATGAAAATGTTCAATGAAAATTACAAAATAAATTTACATTCTATTCACATACCTTTCTATCCAGATGTTTCACTGTTACTGCCTTCAGAGGTGGAGACACTGAATTTTGCTGCCAGACAGACAATTAACGAATACATTATATGCTCTCTTTCCAGTAATATTCTTCTCGCAGTTTATCAGTGAGACATGTGTATGCTTCCCAGTCTATTACTTCATGGATCAGTCTTCCAGTGTGAGCTACTTTAAACGTAGTATTTTTATCTGCCAAGTATCTTCATTAGTACCCACACAAGTCCTATAGGATTGTAATGGCCATGCTAAGGAGATACTCGTATCAACCTGTGACCGTGATGCAGAGCTGTGGAATCAGTTGCGTATTTTTCGCCTCTGCATTTTGAAATCTTAACGAGCTTCAACAGCTCTACTCTTATTTGTGTTTCAATACAACATATATTACTACTTCGCAACCATGAGGCATCACTTTTTCTTGTATTTATAGTGGGAGCCTCGTCGAGAGTAAGAGGGATGGCTTGCATTGTCCATAATAACGACAGAGCATGGATGCATCAAAAGCAACAATTTATTCGGAAACCATTATGGAACTGTCTCTCCATTCATTTCGAAATGGTCGTTAGAGTTGGGTTTCGATTTTGAAGAGAATACGAATTTGCTTTGAGACACAAATCCGGTAGCAGGGGAACTAGAGTGGCGTATGTTAGACGCCCTCCTTTTCCCACACGAACTTTCAAACCATCCTGTACCTCTGTTGCTTACCATATAAAGTTTCTAGTGTGGGTCTGATTTACCCAAGTATCGTCCAAGAAACACACAGTGGACGTTGATTTTAATCTGCGTTCACGCATTGTTCCTAGAAGCATCATCCTAGCAGCAGCAATATCATGTCGCTCCGTTAGTAACATACGTCCGTCATTAGATTACATATATTTAAATCCAATCTTCTTCAATCTTCTTAGGATTGACCTTTCATTTTCTTAAAATCCAGTAGCTTCACGCATGACAGTGAGGAATTTCGCTACCGTGGGGAATTGGCATAGTTCATAAAATTCGAAAATCATCCGACGCGAAACTGATCGAAGTCGTGTATTCCTGTTGCCCGATTTAGCACTGTATGTTCCTTCTATGAAGAGAGATATTCCACATTTTCAGCTACCTGCTGATATAGCTTAGGCTCCTGCACAATTCGTCTGGCAGTTCGGACACCAACATCGTCACAGGCTGCTGTAATGCGTTCCTGCACCTTGGCATCGTCGCAGACCGTCTCGCCTGAATCTGCTTCAAGTTTACAAACGAGTACACTTTTAAAAAGTAGTCCCTTTCCTGTTTGCGAAACACTTGACACCTTTCAGATATTTCACCCGTTATGGGAAAACTCACAAAACAAACAGAATACCATAGAAATCAGTCACAGTTTCTGGTACGTAAAGCACGCCACAATGCTCAAGCATGACAGAAATTTGCGCAGAAAGCGGAAACCGACTAAGCGATGGTTTACTATCTGTGCAGCTGTCTGTTGCGAGCCCCCTGCCCTGAGGTCACAAATGCTCCTTTGGACTATAGTTCATCGATTCAGCATACGATGTGGGGGTTTAGGGTATTACTCAGGAAGATTAAATTTTGTGTAGGCAGCAACTCTAGCGGCTTTGCAGGCCAGCTCAACGTAGGCTGTGTTCAGTTAAGTGTTGTTGTATGAGTGACTGTAGCTGGTAGACGAAATGTCATGCTTGCTACGTCTCAAGCCATTACATTTATTAGTATTTCGATGTTCTGTAATAGCTTTCTAGCCATGCGCTTTGGTTTTGCGGCGAAAAAACCGAGTACACCCAGTGTGCGCACACTCTATGGAAATGTAGATGCGGCGTTAACACTTCCCTTTCACATTCACTCACTTGAGGCTCTCGTAGGAATAACTATACCTCGCAAACACATTCGCTGGTCTGTATAATCCTGCTAGGGCAGATCGTAATGCTTTCCCTCTGACAACCCTGTAAGTCTTCCAACAACATCAGCACAACATCAGCACCATGTGCTCAGAAATTATTAGTATTCCCTTGGTTTGTACCTCTACCCATTTCTCTGCAGTTTCCCACTTGTCTCCTCTAGGATGCCCGTTTCGCTATGCCACCTGAGAGGAAGGAATCTCTACCACTTCCCCTCCGTCTGGCGAAAAGCGATGTGAATTGGACTAAATTATAGAATCCTTAGATAGAAAGGCACTATTCTATTTATTCATTAACATAGTATACAACTAAAGAAGGAAACCTGAACAGAGACGTGAAACATTCTGAGAGTAGAACTACAACAATAACTACAATACTCCCCAGTACTCTAGCGAAAAACAAACGCAGAAAAATAATAATCAAACGGTAATCCCTAATCCTGCCTATCGATGCGGTCAAGGTGTATAAGGCACTGCAAGAGATCGCTGGCATTTCCATAAATATGTGTCCAAGTGATGCTAAATGATGTTATCTTTATATAAAGAAAAGTGTTATTTTCTCAACAATCTTCAAATCGGAAGCTACACCCTTAAATTCTGTATATGAAGTTAGTGAATTTCCTCTTGGCACTTTTGTTGCCTACGTCTGCAGTCACTTTCAGAACTCAAATTAATCATAAAATTAACTAATTGAGTACGATTGCATTCTGAATTGCTGGTGTATCCACGTATCACAGCAATAAAATGAAAACACTGAATGGTTGGAGGAGTATGAATGAGAGCAGTTGCGTATTTAAGTTTATAAAAATAATGAAAAATTATATTCATACTTTTCTAACTACAATCGAGCTCTTAAATCTTCAAAAAATAACAAACGTAATTCAGAAAAGTGATAGTGTTTGATTGTCAAAGCACTTATTCGAGTGGAAACTATACAAATTGTCTCCTGAGTCAGTCCCTCTTGCAGCGCAATCTGACTTCGTTTACATGAATTAACTGTGAGGCACAATCCTATTCGAATGGAATCAACTACAACCAAGTGCACCACAAACTATGGTTCACAGAAAACAGGGAGCTGTGAGCATCACTTAACAACCATACGCCAGTGCGGCAGTACCTTACTCTTCCAGGCTGATTCAGGAGGCAGCAGAAAACGGCATACTGTTGGCGAAGAGCGGCGTGCTGCAGCAGCTGTAATGTTGTGACATATCAACGAAAACTTGCAAACTACGTGGTCTGGCGTTCTGACCAGAGCCCTGAAATCCCAGCAGATCTCAGTGTGAGATGCACCTGTTCACCGGTTTAGCCAAAAAGTTTGGTTTACAGGCATGATGGCGCATGCTGGATTTGTCAAATGTCAGACGCCCGCATGACACACGATATGTCCGATATCATACGCAGCTTCACTGTTGGTACAAATAGAAACTGCCACCGGCTCTTAGCCAACCACAAGTCAAAGCCCACAAGTCTCACCCATTAGAGGAAGACCTGAAGTTCTCCACCAGGGAAGGACCAGAAGACAAAGAATGCAAACAATCACGATCACCTTCCACCAAGCCTCGGTACGGGAGCCGAATAAGTGGGAAAAAACCACCTCCAAGTTGTACTAACCAATCTAACTACCCTCCATTCTCTGAATATCCCATCTTCACTGTTCTGCTGGCCTGGTAGCCAATCCTGACACCTGGGGGAGCAAACCACTGCTTTGCAAATCCTGAGGGGATCTAATCAGAGACTCAAAATCTCTCTTGCCTGAAAAAAATAAGATTTTGGACTAGGGACGCGTCATTCTCACTGTAAGCATACCTATGTTTCGGCAGAAAAGTCTACCTCGACGGGACCTTTGTTCCTCATTTACAGAGAGATCGAATCTTTCCAGACTGACCATTTCCAATTTGTGAAAGAGGGCTACTAGGCTTTCCAGTCGTACGCAAGAAATATATGTTTTTTCCACTCTCTAAAAGAACCTGCCGACTTCCTGGCGTCAGGGGAGTTACAGTCTTGCCTCCACTAAACACGTGCACCAGACACTTTGTTCGTATTGCCCCAACTTCTAACATGAGAATGCTTGTAGTTTTATGACCATCCCACAACGCACAAAAGCTCAGATTACAGCAGTCTCTCTGGCATGGCTTCCTCCACCCATTTCCTGCCAACTGGCCGCCTTTGCGATGGTCTGTCACCTGGTATAGGTAATATATTTTGGGAGCCATCGCCCTCCTGCTCTGACCCTAGGTTGGACAATTGGAGTGCCATGGCTCTAAGTCCTTCTGCAAGTTAAATTCACAGGGCACTACTTCCCCGAATCACTCACACAGACAGGACGTTGGACAACATTTATGGCCGGCATTCCATCTGTCTCCCTGTTCTCCGTCGCCACCCCTATGGCCCCTCAGGTACAAGTTCTCTACAGGCTACACATGCCGTTATGTGAACGTTCTGCCTACAATTTCCTCATGTAAAAAGTCATAAACCACACAGACCATGAATATTAATCTGACCGGCAGCGTAGTTAAAGCGAGAGATTAGTATGCCACCTTTCCCCAGCATGTCAGACGTACTTCATTCACAACTAGTCTGTGTCTTCTTCACTTTCATACATTTCGTAATCCGCACTGCAGACAGTGACTGTACTTGTGGCGCAGTATCTACAACTCCCTTAAATGGCTTAATTCGCTGCTCATTTATTTTCAAAGTTTTTGTCGCTATCTGTGTCTTAACACTGACAGATGATGTCATTTCCGTCTCCTGTATCGAGTCATGAATTTGTTTGTTTTACCTTTCGATGCTTATGGACTTGGGACCAATATCTTGTCTGAAGTACCTTGGTTGTACAACTAAGAGTTACTCTTGTATTTCAATATTCAGGTTCTATTTTTTAACTTCCATGTATCTTTACTATTTTTAACAGATACCCACAATGTGTCATATTATTAGCAATAAAGCAGGCAACATTTGAAGCATTAGTTTTTGATTAGAAACCATTTAAGCCTTAATGAAGTACTCCTTTTCATTTCCCTATTGTGCCCAGTTTCAGAGTGATCTCCACCCATTCAAGTGTCCTAGTTATAAACGATGAAGATGGGGAGGGGATACTTGATCCTCATTGGTCCTGGGAGGAAAGGGACAGGCGCTATACGTATTCCCCTGGTTTATCTTGCTCGATTCTTGGTGGTTATCTCAGAGAGAGGAAGGTGAGGAGTGAGCCTGAATGTAAGTTAACTAACTGTGTAAACTGTCACTGGATGTGAACCCTTACACTGGCTGAAACAGTATCCTTATCTCTACCAGAAACTGATTTCATAACCGACAGTTCCTTTCAATCATAGACCTTTAAATGGTATCACTTCAAATCGTGTTCCTTTGTATCTAGAAATAATCCTGCATAACAACAATGTTGCACCCTCTCCTTCAGCATGAGACACACGTTACATCGGCGACATCTGCAACAGTCTAACACCTTGGGTTCACTGTCATCGGTAATCCTTCCTACAGTCCAGACATGGTCCCCATCGGATTTTCATCTATTTCAACAACTGAAAGGATACCTTCGAACTGTTCATTTTGATAGTGGTTTAGTGTTGCTATCAGAAGTGAGACTGTGGCTGTGTCAACAAAATCAAAAGTTCTACAGTGACGGTATTAACAAACTGACATTTTGATGGGAGAAATGTGTTCGTCCCCATGGTGACTGCGTTGAGATGTAAATATGTAGACGCGATGGGAAAATGTAGAATATTAATAACGTTTGTTTTGTTTAGATAATATTAAGTGTTTTCACATAAAAAATCGGAGGCACTACTTTCCAGCAGACATTCATATTACGAACTTCAAAGAACCAAATTTTAGAATGGGGAATCAACTATGTCATTTACGCCCTACAAAATGAAATGATATTGCTCTTAACATTTTGTTTAAAGAGCTGATACGTTTAGATAAATCAGATTGCGTCAAATGAGTGGTTGTAATTTTAACCGAGTAAGTCGCAAAGTGGGGGATATGTGCCAGTATGCTGTATGAACTGAAGTAAATGTTAAATCATCGAGCACCATTATGATAGTCACCAAAGTTTATGGAGATATTCATTGCAATAACGAGTATGAATCGATTAAGCTTTCATTCCATTTAGCAATGACATCGATCTTCAAGAAGTCTTAGGTGCGATACTCAAGGCCATGAATACAATCGTGCATTCTTTTTATCATGAAAGCAGCCAGCATCTAAGAGTCACCTTAACAACTCTCTTATCATGGCTGCAACGCACAACATGTCAACTGCTGATGGTTGTTTATTTATTGATTTTTCACACTATAATTTCTTTGAATGCTGTGTGGTTCTTTAGTGGATACAAGTGCGAGAAACAGATGCTGTTCGTGAACAGAGAATACTGATATGAATTTATTCCACAACTCAAATTAATTGTGACAATAATACGTAACTTTGTTGCTTCAGTGACACCGGCAGTTGGCTAACAATAACTTTGAATGTTGAAACATACCTGTATACTTATACTTCACATTTACAAATGACTCAGTCTTCAATACAACAACTATTCAGTAGATCACGAGTTCTGGCCACTATGAAAATCTGTAATTGTTATTCACCTAGCAGACGCACAAAATGAGCAGTCTGCATGAATGGTTTGAACTTAAGTACACTCGCTGCTCGAGCTCCGGAGAGGGTATGCGTGCTTCTCTTGGTAGCGGCATAATCGTTCGTAGCATCGCCCTTGTGCCACAGTGGCTGCAGTAGGAAATACGGTGTCGGAACTGGGGCCCTATTCTGTTTCTTTGGGCCGCTCTGTTGATCGGTTATGTAGGCAAACGCACCGGGCTGTCTCGTCATCGAAGGAGAGCCGCCATGTTATTCTGTAAGCACTTTGGAAGCCATGCCGCACAGTGCTGTTGTCGGTTCTCTTCACGCCAGCAAATCAAAAGCAAGTGGCCACAGATTCGCCCATGTGCACTTTAGCGCTACGAACCCGAAGTGCCTAGCAGCCAACACAGGGACACTATTCTTTGCAGTACCAAAAAGTGTAAAAACATACATAGTATTGCTGAGATATCGACGGAAAAGCTGGAAGAAAATGAGACTAGTAGTTTTACATCCCAACGCATGCATTATAACGATAGGTTAATTGATATTATGGCTGGTATATTTCATCTCTGTCTACTCTAGGTAAGAATTCAGTTTCAGATAAATACTTGTGATAAACAAGAGTTTCATTTGCAGTTGTGCACTCAGATTCCTGTCCAACCACACCTTCGGAAATCGCTACGTATTCGGAAAAAATGGTGAATTATTTGTGACTGAAAAAAAATATAAATGTCACTGTCAGTTGTTTCAAACACGGAAGTTTCATTTGTAGCAATTCCATCTTTCTTTTTTTAAACATACAGAAGTCACAAAATCTATTATACTCATTACTGAGAAGACGCGCTCTTACATGTACATAATAATGAATACAGCAGAAAAATACTTAACTTTCACGAATAACAAGTCTTAGAATGTGTTACAAACATGAAGAGGGAAAAATGTATACCCTGAGGACCGGAATCTTATGACCTCTTGCACGACAGTCTCTTACCGTAACTACTCAGCTACGACAAACAATATGCAACAGGCTCTCTATTTCTGCTGAATTGAATGGAGAGACTTGCAGGCTGACTTCGTTGCAGACTGGTGTGCCTAGCTGACGTCTTGAAATTTAATTATCTTTATACTCTTAATTACACAAAAACAACAGGTATTTTGTGAGAATATTGACCGAAAATACTTTTTGATGTTATAATCATTCTCAGTAACAATCATATAAACCATACTTATAACAAAGGAAAACATTCTATTACGAACTTAGTTTCCTCTTGGATGCAACGTGGAGATTCTCCAGTAGCACATAAACATAAATCAGAAATTAAAACCTCTCAATTTCACTAAAATAATAACTCATAGCAGTAAACAAATTACAGCGAACTGACTGAGTGGCCATACTGAAACCTAGCCACCTCACGGTACAGTTGTGAAAACTCTATGGGCAGACCTGTCGTTAACAGACTTCTAAAGCTTACAGAATAGCAACTGTGGCTAAAGAACCGAAAATGACGTCACTACCGAGGCTAACGCAGCACCCCGATCAGTATGAATGATACACAGTAGGGCTCCTGCCGGTGCGCTTATTTGCCCGATAGGACAGCAACCGATACCGCATCCCTCGCCACTCAACTCGGAAGGTACCAGTGGAGGACTTTGAAGTGTATAGTGATGAGGCTAGCTGCTTGGTTAGCGGCAGAGTATGACAACGTGTGTCCTGACATAGCGTCTTGCGAGCGCCAGGGAAACTTCGCTAGAAACGAGGCGCAGGTCGCATGAGACGAAATAGATAACAGCTTGGAGGAAGCCGCAGAGTGTGCCAACAATTATTTCACGGTGATGGCGTTGATGTTCATGACAGAGACGACCTGCAGCGTTGTTAACAATGGCGTTGCAGGTATCCAGGCGGAGACATCCATCGGTGAGACAGCCACATAGCCGCGTAGGTGATTCGGTGGCGCTGATGCATGCCTACGCAGCTGCGAGGCCGAACGGGGTAGCCGGTTTCCCATTATGGTGGGTTCTTTCACACTCAATATTGAACTCTAAGGTTTGGGTGAAACCTGGTGGTGAGGTCTGAAACTGGAGCAGAACCGTAGGAACGGAGGAAATACAGTAAAGTCCGATCGCGTCTCCTATGCAAACGTTCTGTCGGCAAAATATTAGGAACAGGCGAAGTAACATATGAACTCAAAAAGATTAATACAGCATCTTCACTTGAATGTGAAGTTCGATGTTCTGATATTTGCGTCTTCAACGCTCGAACGAAATGTTCGACCTCGCCATTAGACTGTGGCGATAATGGTGCTGCCCTGACACGGTGTATTCCATTGTGCTTGGAAAATTGTGTAAATTTCTTGGAAGATGAAGGAGGTTCATTGTCAGAAACAATTATTTGTAACAAGACTTCGAGAGAAAATAAAGAAGCGAGTGCCTTAACAGTTCTGACGGCATTCGTGGAATGCAATGCGAAAAGGAACGTGTATTTTCTGTAGGCATCGACGATAATCAACCAATGTGGTTGCCAAAGAGGCGAGTCCATATGGAGGAGTTACGATGGGGTATGAGAATGCGGCAGGAGAAATATTCCTGGTGCGGAGCAGCTTGGCTGTTCGCACAGTCACCACGTTGTGCCTTCACACGTTCAATTTGCATATCTAAACGAAGCCACATACGACGCTAGCGCGCAAGCTGCTAAGTGCGATCTGTTCCCAAATGACTTGTATGTAGAAGACTTAACATCTAATGTTGTAACGAGGTGGTGACTAACACTCTCGTCTGTCCATTCACAAAAGAGAAATTGTTGCGGTCCATAAAGCATCTTCGCACTAAGGTATCGGGAATACGTATGTGGCAGAGCGGCCAACCTTAGCGTATGTAACTTTTAAGCAGTCTTAGTGATTGATCATGCTCCGTGACTGGTGTGACCCGCAATGAATCAATAGGAAATCAGGAGAACCAATATGTAAACAAGAAACTCCCGACACGTCAAATGCTCCATCTGTGCCGACAGATAAATGAGGTAATATGTCGACGTTTGCGTGCTGCGCCGTCAGGCGATTCAGAATTCCGTACTGATAATTTGATAACGATAGCGACCAACGTTGAAGCGTTTTCACCGTGTGGTCTGGAACTTGTTTCGATAGATGAAATAGTGCAGTCAAAGACGGATGGTCTCTATTCAGGAAAAATTTTCTGCCTTACAGGTAATTATGAAATATGATGACACCATGTGCTATAGTCAGATCTTCCTTATACAGATGATTATAATTAGTCTGAGTGGTGTTCGAAGTCTTGGAAGAAATGCGATGGGGCGTTCTGCATTGCCATTTTGTGGGATAAAACCGCTCAGATGCTATGGGACGAGGCATCGACAGCAAGCATCAGCGGTTTGAGTGGATCGTAGTGCAGAAGGTAAGGTTGATGAAGCAATGCGTTTTTCAGTGTTTCAAAAGCTTAGTCACAGTATTATGTCCAATGGAACGGGACATTTTTAAGTCTGAGGTGGTTTAGAGGTGCGGCAGTTAGGTTCAAAAATGGTTCAAATGGTTCTGAGCACTATGGGACTCAACTGCTGTGGTCATCAGTCCCCTAGAACTTAGAACTACTTGAACCTAACTAACCTAAGGACATCACACATATCCATGCGCGAGGCAGGATTCGAACCGGCGACCGTAGCAGTCGCACTGTTCCGGACTGCGCGCCTAGAACCGCGAGACCACCGCGGCCGGCCGGCAGTTAGGAATGAATCTTATGTAGTAACTCAGTTTTCCTTTCCATGAACAGCTTGCAGTTCAGGTAAATTCTTAGGAGATGGCAGTAGCTCAATTGCTTGCGAATGTTTTATCGAAAGACGAGCATCACTGGCGTTGATGATAGGTCTTAAGTATTCATTAGCTGTGTTGAAAAAAGAACATTTCTGCAAGTTACATTTCGGGCCCATCTCAGTAAATACTTGAATGGGACAATCCCAATTTTTAAAGTTTTGTTCCAGCCGGCCGGTGTGGCCGTGCGGTTTTAGGCTCTTCAGTCTGGAACCGCGTGACCGCTACGGTCGCCAGTTCGGGCATGTATGCGTGTGATGTCCTTAGGTTAGTTAGGTGTGAGTAGTTATAAGTTCTAGGGGACTGATGACCACAGATGTTAAGTCCCATAGTGCTCAGAGCCATTTTTTTCCAGTGTTTGTCTGGAGTCGATTATGTTAATAAGACAATTAAAACAATTGTTCGAGACTCTTATGAAACAACGCAGACACGGAAGCACTTCTGAAGCTTAGGTGTTGATATTCAGACAAGCTGACATGAGCATTCACTTCAAAAATTTTCTTTATCTTTTCGTCTAATGGTAACTGAAAACAGGTTTCTGTAAGATCAGTTTTGGGGACAATAGACTTCTAGCTAGGTGATCCTGAATTTCCTCCATACCTGGCAGCCGGTAGTAATCAATGACGGTGTGAATTTACCGTGAGTTTGAAATCCGCACGAAGAGGAAGTATCCCATCTGGCTTACGAATAACGGCGATGGGTGAGGCCCACTGACTTGCTGGAATAGGTTTTAAGACACCACAGAATTTCAATCTCTGGCTTTCTGTAGCCACTTCGCTACGTAATCATCCGGCGGCTCCGATCGTGCACGGCAAAATTTGGGTTGCGCATTAGCTTTCCACTTAACATGAAGCTTAAAATCTTTTGCACATCTTAGACTATCGTCGAACAAATGTTGATACTTGTCAGAGTTGTTGAATTACGACACGGGAAACGTTTGTGTCATTGCTAAACTATTGTTCTGTGTACCTAATCAAACACATCCCTGTCGAAAGTATTTGGGCTCGTACGTGAGCGGACTACAGGGAAAGCGACTTTCTTAGTCGTGTTTTTGTATTTTGTATGTAAGCATCACGTTCCAAGCACTGAGATGCTGTGGCCTTTATAGGCGGTGAGATGTATACACTATGTCTCCAAAGGTGGCTGGCCAATTTTTTCATACGTATATAGGTTAAACAACGTGACAGTGCCTCCGGTATCTAGTCAAAAGTAATAACTGGTTACACATTGTCAATGTACTCCACAGTCTGTAGCGTCTTGTCTGAACAGAATTGTCCACTCCGTGTTGAGAAAAGTTGTTCTCGGTTTCCATCTGCACACTAGAGCGCTTTCGTGAATCTCGAAATTGGTGGAGCGTTTTTGAAGGGTGTGCTGTTCGCATTAAACGAGTGTGTATGCGTTTCTGGTTCTTCGCTTTTCTGATTTTTGAGGAAGAGGAGGCGGAGTATCTGAAAATTAAATGGCGTTAATTTCTATCCGTTCCTGCTATGCTTTATTCCCGCGTGAAACAGAGGAAGGCTTTCTTCTCCTGTGCAGACAGACGGGTTTGGTTTGTCCCGCGCCGCGTGGGATTAGCCGAGCGGTCAGTCTGCCTTCGGCAGGGCAACAGAGCGGACGCCTCCGTGTTGACTGCGTGCGGAGCGCGAGCTCGCCTTGTTTACATTCTGACGGCCGTTGCTTAAGTGCCGGCTTACCTTGTACGATCCATGGCGAACCGTTACCGTAAATCAACACTCCGATTTACTTTCTGCAACCATTATGCCCGACCCAAAGCACTCGAGGTGGAGCGTTTTCTGCGAGAGGAGGTGAAGATCCCGGCGACCGATATTATCGGCATACATTTGTAAATCGTGAGTCGCACTGTCTATGTGAAAATCATTACCGACGCGGCATGCGAACGCATACTGCGTGAGACCTAACAGGGGCTCCGCTTCTGTCATGCTGATGGCAATGTGGGGGAGGTAACCGTCACGCAGGCTCAGGTATACAAACGTTACGCATTTTCGAATTGCCATTCGAACTTCCTGATGAGGAAGTCGTTGCGGCACTACGCCCATAAGGCACAGTCCATGGCCACACTGCGGAGAAGTGGGTACAGTTTCGGACGTATCCTGTCCTAAACGGGGTCCGACATGTCACCATTGGTCTCCGAAGCCACGTCCCGTCCTACTAACAGATCGGCGGATGCTGTGCAATAATTATATACGACGGCCAGCCTCGGACCTGTTCCGGGTGCGGCAAAGAAGGCCACCTTAGATCCGAATGCCTACAACGGCGTATTACGCAACTTCAAGCTGCCGAAGAACCACCCACGTCGCAACCTACAGTGCTACCGGTGACCTATGCCGCTGCTCTAGCTTCTCCTATCGCTTTGCAACGTCGCTCGGTCACCACAATCGACACCACCAACGAGCCCGACCAGACACCGACGGAGAGCGCCTCGGACGGCCATCGACCCCGCTGCGACGATGCCGACGTAATCGGACGCTGACCCTGACCTCGGCTAGACGATGGAGATCGACTCTCTCATCGTTCCTACAGCGGCCTTTCTGCCAGAACGACGCGACTCCCTTCCGTCGTCGGACACGGAGGGTCGCACAAGGAAACAACGTTCTCCGAAACGTCGCAAGCGAAGGCGTCGCACAGCTTCCGGCCAAGAGGAGACGTTACAAGTCGAGGAGGACGTAACCGTCGACCAGCACGAGGCCTCAGAACCCGCTACTGCTGACTAAGATGTTATGAGCGAGGAGACATCTATCGGTGTGCCTGCGCCCCGTGCTGACGTTGAACTGAATCATGAACGTATCACAGGCGACACTACGCCACGCACCAATCTTCTGCAGACAAAATGGAAGATACACCAGTGTCCGCTTCCACGGCGTGGCACGAGGAGGACGTCGAGGAGCAGGACCCGTTACGGGGCCCTGCGCCGTCACGGCCGCACCACTAATCATACTCTCCCCAAACTATCCTGCGGGCGAGCGGGATAACGTTCCGCAGCGACGCCCACACCCTTGCGCGGACAGCGGAGTGGACCAGCCTCCAGCAATCCGACACCAGGCCCACCGGATAGCAACCATCAACACCAACAACATCCGTTCCAGGGTGAAAATCCGCCTTTTGCGGTAGATGTTCTGGGCTTCGGATATTGATTTCGCCCTTCTGCAGGAAGTTCACTTGGCTAGTCTCCCGAGTATCAACGGCTATTCCGCCCATGCCTCCGCGAGTGATCCTATGGGCGCGGAGTAGCCATCTACGTCCGCCATGGGATTTCTGTGACCGATGTCGCCTTCCTTCCATCAGCTCGGGGCATGGCACTCACTGCCATGGGGACACGCATCATTAATGTCTATGCTCCCTCAGGCACCGACCGACGGCATGAAAGAGCCCAGATTTATTCCGAGGAAATCGCTCTCCTGTTTTTAGGGCGTTATGACCATTGCCTACTAGGAGGTGATTTTAACTGCGTTCTGCATCCTAAAGATCAGATTCCCCACTATACTACATGCCAGGAACTACTTACAGTGGAGGTCTCCTCCTGCTTCACTATACCTGGGATGTTCTACACGGCGACCGTTCTGGCCATACCTTTCTTACCAGTCATTCGGCAATCCGACTAGACAGGATATATGTCTCACTAACTCTTAGATCTGCGATACGGGGCGCCGAACGCTGGCCGCTGGCCTTTTCCGACCATTGCGCTTACATCTGTACGGTCCTCCTTCCGCCGCAATCAGTATGGCGCAGCCGTGCGCCATGGAAACTCAATACTTCACACTTGCATGACCTGGCGTGTCGCCAACAAGTCACTGAAACGTGGACAGCCTGCGAACGACGACTTCCTCGCTACCACTCGACATTGACATGGTGGTTGGAGTGTGCCAAGCCGGCGATCCGGAGGACACTAATGAGATACGGGAAGGACATGGCCGACTGGCATCGCACCACTGTTGACTTCTATTATGCGATTATCCGAGATCTGGACGCTCAACCGCCAACCCCGGACAACCAGTTGGAACGGCAAAGAACTAAGGCGAAGATAATTGCACTGTCACGCCGGAAACTGCAATGGGTCATGATACGGACGCGACGTCACGATCACGCGGATTTAGAAATTCCACCCATGCGTCATATAGTGTCCGACAAACGACGGCGTCGTCGACAGATCAGCAGCACTCTGACCACGCCTCATGACACGCAGGTGACCACGCAGACTGACATCGTCGACGCATTCGTCGAGCATTACCGTCGTACTTATAGTGAAGAAGACGCTGAAACTGCAGCAGACGACTCCATTTTGCATTACGTCACGCACAGCCTCCCCCACACGGAAGCGGATGCTTTGACAGTGGCGGTCAAGCTAGACGAAGTCAACAACGCAATCGCCAAGGGTGCTGCCAACAGATCGCCTGGCATTGACGGCTTACCGATTGAGTTTTACCGTACCTTTCGGGACCTCTTGGCACCACGGTGGACGACTATGTATCAAGAACTGATGACATCTGACCAAGCAATCCCACCCGCCTTTTCTGAGGGCATCATCATACCAGTCCACAAACCAGCCCGTGGTTCGATGGTCACGAGTTACAGACCGCTCACCCTACTCAATGCCGATTACAAGATTTTCGCGCGCTTACTGGCAATGCGGCTCCGAACAATACTCCCTCATATCCTCTCGCCAGAGCAAACGACGCCTGGAGGACAGTTTAACATACAGACTGACACAGGAGAATGCCGCGACTTAATTGCGATGGCGGCGGCCTGCAAACTCCGTGCACCGGTCGTCGCTATAGACTTCGACAGCGCCTTCGGTAAAGTGCGTCATCGTTTCCTGTTTTCGGTGGCAGTCCGCATGGGCATCCCCCCTCCGTTTCTCGACGTCATCCGACGTCTTTACGACAGTGCCAGGTCACGTGTCCAAGTCAATGGACGTTTAGCAGGGCCGGTATCTATCTGCCGTTCGATACGGCACGGGTGATCCCTCTCTACCCTCCTGTATGCCATTGCCCTTGAGCCCCTTATTGGGGGCTTGACGACCAAGCTCTCTGGCCTCACCCTACGTCAACACACTTTTCGATGTCGGGCATATGCTGATGACCTCCTCCTCCTCATTCGCTGCGGCTCTGAGATTCGAGAAGTCCTCGAATTGAATACCCGTTATGGGGCTGTCGCTGGCAGTGCCATGAATGTCGCCAAATCTTCTGCAATGCACATTGGACGAGGCCTCCAGGAGGGTGAAGTGACACCCCTGCCGCTTGTGCGGACTTTCCTGTACCTGGGCATTACCTTTTCCCCCACGGTCACACGCACAGCGGCAACGAATTTCAGTCGCCTGTTACACGTCATCCGCAACGACGTCCGCCAGAACCTCTTGCGCCGCCAGGACACACTTCAACGGGTTGAGTTTCTTAATCTTTATGTGGCATCAAAATTGGTTCACATCGTGCAAGTTCTTTTTTTTTAAAAAAAAAAAAATGCTCCCTCTGCCAACTGCAATTGGGCGCAACCTTCAGGCGACTTTTGGCTATTAATTCATGGCTGTTTCAATGTTTAAAGTCCGTTATGAGACACTTACCCTGCCCTCACGGTATGGTGCCTTCGGGCTCGTCAATGTCCGTATGCGAGCTGCAGCCTTGTACATGAGTACCATGAGAAAACAGTGGATGGGCCAGTGTACATCTCTAACACGCAGCTTGCTCGAGGTCATCCTACCTGCTTCCACCTCACCACCGGTGTCTGTCGGCCATATAGTGCCTCATTTGTTCCATATTTCGACCTTTTTCGTCGACTACATTACATACATACTAGTCTTCCAGATACACGCCCACCAAGGACTAATGATTTTTACAGCCTGTTGCTGCGCTGTGTTTCCCGGAATGTGATGGAGTCCTAACATCCCTCCATCCAGTGGCCCATAGTGTGGACTACCGTCCACCAGCCCTCCCTCCCTACGAACGTCCGGGGACTGTGGTATCATATAGTCAACAGGAAATTTGCCACGAAGCAGCGCCTGCACAACATTGGCTTGTCAGAATCCCCGCTTTGTCTCCTTTGCCAGCAACTGGACACTGATGAACACCGTCTGACATGCGCCTCATCGCAAGATGTATGGCGCTTCGTGCAGCAAATCATTGCCTGCTATCTCCGGGAGCCACCAGACAGAATCCAACCTCGAATGTTTCTATACCTGGAGGACAGACATTTTCCCGCCGCCAAATGTCATGCTATGACGTGGGTCAAAGGGTGGGCGATCGCTTATCTCTATCCCGCGTCGACTTCTGGACCTATTTACGAACAGCCCATGCAGCTCTCGAACACACGCCACGTTACCGAACATTAGTTGCTAACTATCTTCGGTTGGTCTTTCTTAAACCTCCACTGAGTTGGGGGGTGCCTGGCTCAGAGGGCACCCACCCCTCCTCCCCTGGCGGTGTCTGAGTTTCAACCGCCTACGATCTATTGTACTTGTGACCTCCGCGAATGGGAGAGCGCGTCGCAGATTGCGCGGATTTTATTTCTTTTTGCTTTTCATTGTTCCTTTCTTTTTCTTTAACCAGAATTTATATTTCTTTTCTCTTTCGCCGATGTGTTAACATAATTTCATGATATTAGTGAATATTACAAAAACACATGCAAATAAATAAATGACAACGCCTTCCACTACTGTTGATTCCTGTGTCTCCCATTTCCCTAAGCACCACAGGCTCGGTGGTGGTGAGGAGGACATTGTGGCCATGCCTCGGGTATCAACCCCTGCCCACCTTGCCCTCCGAGCCACCACCGGTCCACAGACTTAAAGGGTCTAAATAATAATACAAAAAAAGCGGTGTAGGGGGAAATTAAGAAAAGGGGTATGGTTTCGGATTTGCAAAAAAAAGTGGAAAAAAGTGGTCTAAGGCGTTGCAGTCATGGACTGTGCAGCTGATCCCGGTGGAGGTTCGAGTCCTCCCTCGGGCATTGGTGTGTGTGTTTGTCCTTAGGATAATTAATGTTAAGTAGTGTGTAAGCCTAGGGACTGAATACCTTAGCAGTTAAGTCCCATAAGATTTCACACACATTTGAACATTTTTTTGTTTGTCGCACGCTATAACAAGATTTGCATTCAGCTTTTCTGAAGAAGCAGTTCCTCCGATGATGGG
The DNA here is from genome assembly GCF_023897955.1 of Schistocerca gregaria. Lineage (NCBI taxonomy): Eukaryota > Metazoa > Arthropoda > Insecta > Orthoptera > Acrididae > Schistocerca > Schistocerca gregaria. The sequence continues at coordinate 423,738,985 of NC_064931.1, forward strand.
TGACATAAAATTTCACAAATGACTTCGCTTTGCACGGAGCTGGAACAGTGTAATTATAGTTGCCCCGGCACGGCAAATGCTGTATGTAGTGTGTCTGGCGTTGCCTACGCGGCGCTAAATTTCGTGTGCCGGGACCGGGGCTGTGGCTCGGGTACGGGTTGTTTGTCTCAAGTTAAACTATAAATGTTGCACAGATATCATTCTCGGGTAGGTCTGCAGCTTACCGTGCATCAATACCTTTAAGCACGTCATTGAGGCTAGGATTGCAATGTTTAGAATTTCGCCCCTCAATCTCTGATATAATATGTTCTGAATATTAACATCGCGAAGCATTTCGTCCTCGTAAGTTGTGCTATAGAGACAATTGAATTTACAGTCTCTAGTCATGCCATGCAATTCCGCAGTCCATTATTTATAGGACTGATCACTACGACGTTGCGTGCTGAAAAATATATACCATGCTGCAGCAACGTGTATTTGACTCTCAGAAAGTTCGTCTAATCTATAAATTATGACCTCGTTATGTTGGGTTTGTGGCTCACTGAGGAGAAATAATTTCACTACGAGGCGATAAGTGTATATTCCTACAAATGAGAAGAAAAATGCGCGATGTAATTCATCTGCGATTTTGTAGGCGTCAAAATGTAGATACAGCTGTATTATGTATTCTTTCCATGTTTCCTTCGTCTCATCCTTCTGTCAGAAGGGCGGAGGGGGCTGCTGAATATTTCTTTAGCTTCTGAAGACTTTTACTGCTGGGCTGTATGCGCTTTTACGAGGCAAGAAACTGCTGACAGCAGCTCTGTTGATTCTGAAACAGGACAGGAGATGTTAGACGTTTCTCAGCACTTCGATGTTGCCGTAACTGGTTTCTCATGCTTCCTTAAATATCTCAAATATTTCAACTTAACATATGCACACTGCAGCGTCAGTTACTGACAGTAGCTTTGAATGTTGAAACACATGCAGATTTACAAATCAGTCAGTCTTCAGTACAACTATTCAGTAGTCCACGAGCTCTGGACACTATGAAAGTCTGTACATGTTATTCAACCAGCAAACATACAAAATAGGCCTTGTGTATGAGTGTTCGAATTTAAGTACACCCGACACTGTAGCTCCGGAGAGGGGATGCTTGCATCTCATATGCAACGGCGTAACTGTCGTGGCAGCGTCCTAATGTCGCTCTGACGGCTGTAGAAAACGTGATGACGTGACTGGTGGCGGGTGTATTTGAAAGTGTGCCCGACTGGATTGCGGCCAATACCTTACTAAACATTACAGTCTTTTATCTAGAAAGGTAACATAGGCCATACAGTTACATTTTGTGGACTGTAATAAATATATGTATCAATTATTTGTTTCCGGTATCTGCAAAATTATGGTAATTGTACAAAAACCCTATTGAACCTGTTCTCTTCCTTCACAAAAGTAGATTTTAAAACACCTAAACGAATAATCCTACTATTAATACGACCTTTGTGCTACGGATTATGTTCCGTTTATGATTATTTATTAATGTGCATCTGAACAGTTCGTATTTGTTTCCGCTGCTGGAGTCCCATAATACTACCACAGTCCGATACCATTCATTGTCTGCTGCATTCCGTGGACTTAAGGGCAGCATATGGGCAGTGCTTCCACTTCAGAAGCGATTCGACGTTTCAATGAAGATTTCACACTTCCGTGATCGTTGGCTCCAGCACAATGTAGAATGTTGAAAAACCATTTCATTAAGTAGTCACCTACCTCAGTTGTCTTCTTTCTATCTGAAAAGTGTCTCGTCTAGCTGGGATGGCAGCATACTTCCGTGAGTTTGACAGCCTTGTAAAGTCTTCAGTTGCCTTCCCGGATACTGCGGCTGCTATATCGCAGAAGATGGCCAGACTGGCATATTCCTCGGTACTGCTCTGGGATTCAGCGTCCTTGATGACTTACGACTATTACCCGCTACATCTTCATATAGCGCACAGTCCTACAATGTGTGCTCCGGAGTCCTCACATTGTCGTACGCGTTCCTTATCATTGCTATCTTTCGATTTCGTACATGTACATAGCATACGTGCCATGAAAAATCAGTTGTTTCAGTCCACTCGATGGCTGAAGAAGTTTCATTTTTAGTCTTTCCGTAATGCTTGGAAGAAATTAATAAGTCCTCCATCCAGTACCTTGCGAAAGTTGCAATATGCGACTTTGTGTTAATATTTTATTCGTGCCTCAGTTGAAAGCATCTTTCGTATATCCATTTGATTACCTTTATTTAACGAATAAAGTGCCCCCCCCCCCCATTTTCCTAATTTCCTTATCCGGTGGGCATATTCCTAAAGTTACTAACAATCCATCATTTAGGGTAGTGCAGTAGGCGCTCATTGCTGTTATTAGCAATCCTCTCCCTGACTAATGAAACTAGCTTAGCAATCAAAGAGGCTGAACGCTCGTGCGATATCCTACGACTGATGCTAAAATAGATTGATGGTACGCAAGGGAAGTCGAAATTGCCTATTTTCGATCGTTATCATTTTGTTCATCATGTTAGTACCTTCCCTGTCTACTTCCTCTATATGATGTACAAAGTTAAAACGTTCGTCTATAAATACACTTAGATGCTTTTTTTCTGCTCTTTTTTTAACATTTACATCGTTCAATTTTATCGTAGAATTTCTTGATAGATTCACTTTCAGCAAGAGATACGTGGTTCTGTGAGGTTGTGGTGAAACAAGCGCTGTATCATTGGAGAAATAAAGAGGCGAGAGAGTGTGACGAGACTTACCCCAGTTCACTGGTAGTAGCGCCAAGACACCACAACGCGTAGGTGTGTAGCAGACATGTATTGCACCATCACTTAAGAATGGAATTTAAATTTCGTTTCCAAACTTTGTTAGCATGTGCTTTAGCATATATATTTGTAAACTGTCAAATCTCAGAATGATCAGGTCAATATTTTTCCTTATATACTTCGTTTGAAGAAAAAGAAGTGACGCTAAATGATAAAGCTAGAACACCACAAATTGGTCATAATGTGAGTATGTGTGTCCAAATTAATTGGTACAAGTCTCAATGTAATTAATAAAATATTTTGGTCAGAATCCGCGCTTTAAGAAAAATTGAAGGCACTAAAGATTAGTGTTAGAAATATGAAAATAAGTACGAAGCTTCAGTTCAAATGCTTCACTTGGCTCTAAGCACTATGGGACTTCACATCTGAGGTCATCAGTGGCCTAGACGTACAACTACTTAAACCTAAGTTACCTAAGGACATCACACACATCCATGCCCGAAGAAGGATTCGAACCTGCGACCGTAACAGCAGCGAGGTTCCGGAATGAAGCGCCTAAAACCGCTCGGCCACAGCGACCGGCTTTCTTTTCAAAATAAAAACATTAATTTTGTAACCCCATTGAGCTACCTCTAATATTTTTTAATTTTATTAACAGAAAACGAAAACGTCCTTATCAGCAGTTGATTAAGTATTTATTATATTAATGCTAGAAAGTTTTGGTTACAGCACGTGATGAAACCTATTAAATAGCAGAGATATAACAAGTTTCAAGGCGTGGATATAAATAATAACAAATACAAGGTCTCTTAAAGTTGTGGTTCAGAGACAAGGTTCTACAGACAGCTCCGTTCTGAAAATTCTAGACGTCAAGTTTTAAATGCAGGCGACCTAAAACATTTTCTTTGATTTTAACCAACTTTACTTCATGCATACAAAAATTACAAAGATTATAAGTTAATACACAACAGTGTTATAAAATATTATGTGCCTGAGAAAGCGGCCGTTGGGTGGCTGCTACCGTGGGCATAGGGCGGATGACAGCAAGTGTTCCCTGGGCCATCCACTGCGCCACATATATAAATACAGCCCGAGAGGCAAGACGACGCATCACTTCCCACCAAGCCACTGTAGGATCCGCTCTACCTCGAGTGACATCAGAGACAGACGATTGCTGAACACTTATTTTCAGTAATAATAGAAAGTGAACTCGTGAACACTGTACACCATCCCGGACTGCTCAGATCTCGCCGAAGTAGCTATAATTGCGACGCCCGTAAGGTTATAAAACCTGCGTGGCAAATGGTGGCAGTTATTTTCCACTTTTGTGGCGAGAAATTATTTTGATTATAACAAATCAGGGCGACAGACGAAGGTACTTACCGTAGAGGTCGCCTCTGAACTGCTCATAGTGCTGTTTAGAGTAGGGAGGTTTATTATTAGTATTAACATAAAGAGCATTACAATGTTTTACGTGTGAGAATTGTCCAAATATATCTGTCAGTTAGATCTCAAAACCTTCATTTATAATCATAGTCCTCATCCCGCTGAGCAATTACAGAATTGGAATATTTCTTTCAGTGGGGTGGACAAGAATGTTGACTTGCAAACTGGGAAATGTGGTAAGTATGTTGTCGATCGCTTTCTGGCTAAGCACAGAAATAGTTGCTAGGCTCTTGTAAAACACGGCGAACGATATTACCAATATCAGCTTCTATTACTTATTGCATTATTATTTTTATAATTATCAACCCGACACCAAACATATGGTTCCTATCGTCTGGGAAATTGAACAGTGAAAGTGATCTCAAGAGAACATCGAGCTCGGTACGCACTAACAGGATACCAAAGTGGAAAAGGCAGAAACTAGTGCGTGAACAGTGCTAAGATTTGCTCGTGAGTCTGGCACATAAACTGAGAGTGTTAGCCACAGTAACCTTGATCGTGACGGAAGGAGGGAAGAAGGCGACACTAGATCGTGGCTGCCACCGGCGCTGATGTTAGAAGAAGACGATGCGTCATCACAGAGCTGCGTGGACCTGTGAGACTCCTGCAAGCTGCTCTGCGCCCTCATCGGTGTCCAGCCCCACCTGGAGCTACTGCAGTAGGCGATACCCGCCGCCATCTTTACCGCCACACCTGCTGCTGCTGCATGCATTACGTTGCGACGCGTCGCATCACGTTTGCTGGCACACCGCGCCGGCACCATTCGTCGAGGTCATGCAATTAAGTTAAGTCAACATTATTTAAAGTATTGGTTAGTTGCTGCTAACAGGTTACTAAAAATGGAGATCTATGTGGAAGTTAAGATTGAACCAGTTTCTGTCAATGAATCCCCAGAATCAGAAACTGAATTCCGTCGAACCAAGAAATCGAACATCGAAGTGTGATTTGTCAAAAGTAAAATCTGATTTGAATTTCAGTGACACAGCAAAATTAGAACCACTTTATGGCGACAGAGTAATTGAAGTAAAGGTCAATAAGGTAAAGATAGAAATAATAATATTATCAGATCATGAAATAGGGATTGCTAGAAATTCCTTTAAAATTAATGGAAAAGCCAAGTGGCAATATAGAGGCTCCTCCTTGGATGCAGTTACTGTTTGCTAAACTTGTATCGCATCATGAAGAACTGAACTAGGGGATGGAATCCAATAATAAACAGTTAAGTAGTAAGATTGAGTCAAGTAATAGCGAACTAAACAATAAGACTGAATCTAGTAGTAAAGAAGTGAAGGATAGTAATAGAGCAGTAAAGGATGAAATGACCTAAAAATTGAATAGTTTAAATTATAAAATTGATGCTAATCACTATGATACGCAAATCAAAGTTGGGTAATAGTTAAATAAACTGCATAGTACTTTCAAAAGCGAAATTGACAAATTTCGCTACGATTTCAAAGACACGGGTGAACTTCTGGAAGGGAGATTGTCAGAAATAAAATAGAAAGTTAAATCTGATTGTGTGCAATTATGTGAGGATGTCTACAAAAAAAGTTCTGACAGATTGGAAGCAGTAGAAATACAAGTAGAAGAACTAAGTACTAGTATTACTAAAATAGAAAATAGAGTAAACTCTGGTAGTTCTAGTAATACTATTCTAAAGCATGTGACTTCAGTTCACGCCGCTTTCATCGGATGTCGTCAGTTTTCATGTTTTGATCCATACAAACAAATTCATGTATCAGATTTATGGAACGATTTTGATGATGTGTTGCCTAATGCATGGCCAGAGTGAGAGAATATTTCTTTTATAAGAAGTTATTTGTCAGGAGATGCTTTGCGGCGGTCACCTGGCGTAATGATAAGATGTAAAACTATTTCTGAATTTAAATCTGCATTTCTTAATGAGTTCTGGTCACACAACAAACAAAGCGATGTCCTGAGAGAGTTTTGGAGCAATAAAAAGTTTGCTCCAGGACTTCAGTTAGTAAAAGAGCCCTCTAGGATGTGAGTTTCACGGCTGTCACATCTGACAGGTAAGATGAAAGCAGAAACGATTATCACGGGACGAGATGGTACGCTGCCTTGTTACTGGCAGAAAAGAATCATTTCCGCACCTAGAGATGATGTGGACACGTTCATAGAATATTTAGAGCAGGTAGAAAGAGTAGCTGCTGCTAAGGAGCAGATGCAAAATAATAACAGGGATTTTAACAATCATGTAAACAACAGAAATAACAAAAGTGGAAACGTCAATGTTAGAAGTGTGGATATTGGGAATAGATGGTCTAATTATTATAATGAAGGCCATGGTAGAGGAAGAGGGGGTTGACAGTCACCACGCTTTCGCAACAGTTATTATGACGAAAGCAGAAATCTAAATAACCTGCCGATGAGACAAGACGGTGAACAAAATACTACGCTATCTGATTATGTATTAAATGAACCCAACCGACCGCGTGTGGGAAACTAAATCCCGTCTATGAGGAAACTGGTGCTTGTAAAGCGGAAACAGTAACACAGCCAGTAACAAAAAACACACCACAGTCAGCCAACGCACACAAACAGAAAACAGGGGTGGTGAAATAGCAACAGACAGTACCAGTGAAGTGTTAAACTACCCTCATAATGTAGTCGACAGCATTTTGAACACTTTAGAAAAATGGGTCAAGAAAGAGAAACCAAACGCAATAGTCAATAGGGAGGCAGAAATTAACGGGTTTGATTCTGGTATGGACGAAGATGAGGTAAAAGCTTACATCTTCGACAGTAATGGTAGTCTGAAGGCAAAAGTTGTGGTAGAGAAAGTAGAGTCGATTTTGCAAAGTTTTAAGGTGAAGGAATTGATGAATGAAGGGGGTAGCAATAATAATGAGCTCAAGAAACCTGATAGCTATATTAACTATTAACTTTCCACAAACTGTAAAAGCCGAGGACAGTATTATAGGTAACAATGCAACGTAGGGACGCAGTTGCTTACTGGTAGAAAATAGTTTAGATGATGTTCAGCAAACGGAAGTAGACGCAGTCTTCCAGTGCTTTGACTTAAAATTAGTGGAGAGATTGGAAAAGGCAGCTACAAATGTAGAAATTGATGCAACCCAGAATCTAAGTGTGAATGTACTTGCAACTGAACAAAACTACTTTAGCTGGAAACAAATTGCGAAGGATTTATTAGAAGATGTTAATGAAAGACCTATTCAGAGTAAAATAAGTCACCCTATAATAGAAATTAACATCTCAGGAGTAACAATGCGTTATATTCTTTACAGTGGGAGTTAGCAAGTACTTCATCACAAGCATTTTTTGATTCTATTCATAATAAGAGTAAATCAACTGTTATGGAAGTAGGTGGTTTCTAATTAATAGGTGCTACTGCAAAACTTTCTAGACTAGTGCAGCACGAAGCATTGATACCCACTGGTTCAGGTGACGTGATAATAGATCATCCTTGTTTAATCGTGCTCGGGCTAAGTGTTAAGATATTAATAGGTACAGATTTCTGAAAGTATCAGAGGAGGATTGATTTTGACAACTTACATTTAACCTTACCTGAATCTCAGACAATGAAAGAGCTTTTTATAGTAAATTATATAAGCAACAGTAACGAAACTTAGGAACTGCCTATTTGGGTGAAGAGGAATACAGGCTACTTACAGGAAGATACTGAATTCAATAATAATGTGCAAGATGCTAATGCAGAAGGGAGCTATATCCTAGAAGAAGTAGAAGCAAAGGTAGAGTCAACAGAGCGAATTTCAGATAAACAAAGAGCAGAATTAAGGAAAGTATTAACCACGCACCACAATGTATTCCAGAATACACATAAAGTAAAAGGGTATGAATGGCGTTTGAATCTAAAGCCTGGGCAGGTATTTTTCAAGAAACATTGCTAGATACATGTTTCAAGAAACGAACGGTTAAGAACGAAATTCAACGTATTTTGGCATGGGGTTTCATTAAGCAAGCAGTTAATGAATATAATAATCCTCTTATTTTGCTTAAGCATGATGTAAGTGTTAAATTAGTACTAGATGCGCACTGGTTAAATGAAATTGTAATAAGAAAGGGTGACCGTCTCCATAATATGGATGAGCTAATTCAAAAATCCTGAGGAGTTAGGTACCTTACATCCATGGAAATAACTTCTAGATACTGGAATTTGCCCCAGGCGAAAGAATCACGTAAATATACAGCCTTTTTGTATGAAGGAGTGTGCTGCCAGTATAAAGTAGTCCCATTTGGATAAAATATTTCTGTGTGTACCTTCGTAAGACTAATGGCTCGTGTATTGGCGCAGGAATTGTTAGATCAGGTATCTATTTATGTACATGATATACTTTTGGCAACTCACACATTGGAAGAACATGTCAGTCTACTGGACAGGGTGCTAGGAGTTATAGAAAAAGGAGGTATGAAACTGAAGTTAGAGAAGACTGAATGTATAAGGGACAAAATAAGATTCCTGGACCATGAAATTAGCAGGGATGGTATATTACGTGATCCATCCAAACTATCAGTCATTGAAAACTTTGAAGCGCAACGAAATAAAAGCAGGTCAAGTCAATGTTCGGTTTGTTCAGATTCTACCGCCGTTTTGTTAAAGATCGCTTGTTTAATGCTCCTGGTTACTCAACTTGTTGAAGAATACCCCAAGGGTTTGGACTGTAGAGAGCCAGTCAGCTTTTGAAGAATTAAAAAACTGTTTAATAAATAGTCTGCTCTTACACCATCCAGATTTTTCAAGAGCTTTTGGCATGTCTGTTGACGCAAGTGGTTATGGGACTGCAGTAGAGGCGTTTCAGATGGTAACTGAAGGCGACCAAGAGGTTCATAAAACCATCGCTTTTGCGAGTCGTTCACTGCAACCTGCTGAGCGAAATTATGGAATTTCATAATTAGAGGCACTGGCCATCGCGTTTGGTAAGCAGAAGTTTGGGCATTATTTGTTAGGGCACAAGATGATAATCTATAGTGATCAAAAGGCACTTACGTTTTTAAAAACATGCAAATTGAGACATCCAAGACTAACCAGGTGGGCTATGTACCTTCAGCAGTTTGATCTCGAAATGAAATACGTACAAGGAGAGAACCATCTGGTAGCAGATGGGCTATCAAGAAGTGCTTTGTTATCAGAATTTTCCTTAACAGATAGGAATGAAGAAATTATGTTGGTCATATGTGAGCTCAAGGAGGACAGGGCCTTGAAGAAAATATTTAAAAACTTAATACGGGAGCATAATGATGGTGATGACAAATTGAGGTTAGTCAAAAGACATTTAGGAGTCCCTAATTATCGAAAAGTAGTATAATACTGCTGCTTACATAAAGGAATTTTATTCCGAAAAAGAAAATTAGATCCGGCAGAATGGAAAATTTAGGGGTCAAGAAATGCATTTCTAAATTAAGTGAGACAGTAATTTTCGATAAGATGCACAGTAGAGTAGCAAAGAAACTGGCATCTTGTGTGTTCGTTCTTTAAATAGTACAGTGCGGGGAGATATACACAATGTAGAACCAAGTGAATCCCTGGAATATTGTGCAGCCGATCATTTTGGCACCTTCTCGACAACTAAAAGAGGATGTAGCCATGTTTTTATGGTGATTGACGGTTTTAGCAAATGTGTCACTCTTTATTCAATAAAGAGGGCTAATGCGAAAACGCTTTGTAGACAAGCTAGAGAAGAACTATTTTGCAAAGGCTTGCAAGCCAAAGAATCAGTTAGATAATGGTCCTCTATTAGTACCTGAAAAATTTAAGGAGTGTCTTGGAAAAGCCGGAATTCGCCACATAAGGATCTGACCGTATTCTCCACAGGGACGGATGAGCTAGAGAGGTATGCGCAAATTAAACAGACTATGTAGAACTTGCTGTGCCAGGAAGCATTCGACTTGGGCCGATCATATCAGTAATTTAGAAGAAATCGTCACTAATCTTAGACACGACGCCACAGGCTTTGCGCCTTGTGAACTAAAGATTAATCAGGAACCCTAGATCATCATATCAAGCATAGTTGATTGTCCAGTCCCAACTGACAGCCCTTTCGACAAGAAGAAGGCACAAGCTAGGGCAAACATAAATAAAGAGACGTGGACAGAAAAAGAGGGCATGACGCAAAAGCCTCCTCACTAGTTTTAGCATTGGTGTACTAGTATTGGTCAAAACTAAACGAAAATATACAAAAATTTCGGCATAAACAAAGAAGTTTATGCATGTTTATCCAGAACCATTCAGGGTAATAGGTAAGCCTCATGCAAACGCATACCACTTGAAATACCCGAAGAGTAAGAAAGAACTATTTCTACATAATATTGCAGATTTAGAGAAATTTAAAAATAACAGTGACCAGTTACTGTAGGGAATCTGCCACTCTTTGGTGGATACACGGTTTGGCGTACTATGCGGTCCCAGCTGGCTGAAACTTTATTTCCCTTTCAAGTTTCATTCCCTTCTTCTGTTCTATTATAATAAGTAAATAATGTATGTCTTCATGTCGTATATAGGCTATTAGTTTGTAACGTCTTCATAGTGAATCAGGATGATTCCGAAACATGACTACCCAAATGAAGACTTACAAAAGAATGTGACAGGTAATTTGCAGTAGCAAATTATACAGTTTTAAATAACAATGGGTAATAATAGACAAAGCGTAGCTAAACTAAATAAATAATAAATAACATACGTAAAAAAGAGGAATTAGTAAGTAAGAAACACGGAACACTATGTATTAAGAGAAGTTATGAAAGCTGGAATTTCCTAACATCTGAACCAATAGCCTCCGCATAAAATAATATTGTCATTTGTGAGGAAGGTTGTCTGAAGGTAAAAGAGAGTAATAATTTGGTACCATTGGAGGCAAGCCAAAGCTTTTTAATAATAATTAAAGGAGATGTGTGGAAGTGGTGTGATGATCACCCCAAATGTGTAAGTAAATAATTTCAGTAGGCTGACGGAGGTAAAAGAGAGAGAATCGTCGAAATGTGTGTCTAAATGAGAATCGGGAGAAACAGCAGAAATGAAGTCTGTAGGATGACGTATTTGGTAAAAAGGTGAAAAGTTGATGAGTATCTCCCACATATCTCGTGAAAAGGTTTGAGAAACGCGTAGATGGTCATTTAGCCGATCAATACAGACAACAAAATACAGAGAAACGAAAGTCTTAAGAAATGGAGATCGTAAAGTTGATATGTTATAATAGAAACAGTTTTCTAATGATGCTGCAAAGTAACTTCTGTAAAACAAAAGTCTCTTTACCATACTAGCCGCGCGGAGTGGCCATGTCACTGTCTGCGCAGCCCCTCCCGCAGGGGGTTCGAGTCCTCCTTCGGGCATGGGTGTGTGTGTTGTTCTTAGCATAGGTTAGCTTAAGTTAGTTTAAGTAGTGTGTAAGTCCAGGGAGGGATGACCTCTGCACTTTGGTCCGTTAAGAACTCACACACATTTGTACATTTTTACCATACTAATACGTACGATAATTGAGCCAACAGGAAGGAAAAACTAAAAAAAAGTTACTCAATTTTCTAATTAAAGCAATGTGTAAGCAATAAAACAAATTGCAAACTAACTTCGAAAGCTACAATGTAAGAACGTAAATTGACCGTCAGTAAAAAATACCTATGGTCCAGGTATAAAAGAAAAGGGACCTGCAAAGTTTGTGATTCATGCTTAATAATGAAGGTGAATCTCACGCTTTTCTGATGTAACTTATTGCCAATAGTACTTTCTGGTAACTTTTCAGTTATTGGAACTATTTCAAGAAAATGGATTAGAAAATTTGTTTTGTCCTCCCTTAGATGTAAGTTGAAAACAGAAGCTTAGGCTATGTTATCTGTTTCTCAGGGACATAGAGACTTCATGAAAGGCTGCCTACAAGCTATAGTGGAGAGGGAAAAGCAAGGGCGACACGAGCTTCAGTGTATCTCCTCCTTCCTTTCCCTTCTTGTAATAAGATATAATGGAGCAGTAACTTCCCACCACCTGTTTCAAAGGATTTAGTGAAAGTGTCGTTTGGGCGCTCACATTGGTGTCTATGATTGTGATTCAATATATGAGTACTGATACTGAAAAATTTTGTCTCCCCTCTTTCAGGTACCGACGGAAAAATTTACGTTGAAAAAGAAGAATTCTGTAATTATCGAAATTTTATTCTATGTTTTTATATAATTCATGTACATGAATTGTAAAAGTTCATTTGATCAATAAGTACAGTGTTAAAAAATATTACTATAAATCAAGAGGTCAGCTAAAATAACATCTTATTTCTCATTTTTAATTTTGTTTAAAAACAAAATTTTTCATAGGAATAAATAGGGGTTATGTGGCGAAACAAACGCTGTTATCATAGGAGACAAAGACACGAGAGAGTGTGACGGGACTTACCCCAGTTCACTGCTAGTAGCGCCAAGACACCACAGCGCGTTGGTGCGTAGCACACAAGTATTGCACAATCATTTAAGAATGGAATTAAAAGTTAAAGCTGCTCTCCCAAACTTGGTTAGCATGTGCTTTAGCATATTAATTTGTAAATTGTCAAATCTCAGAATGATCAGGTCAATATTTTTCCCTAAATATATCGTTTGAAGAAAAAAAGTGGCACTAAATAATAAAGCTTGAACAACAAAAATTGGTCATAATGTGCAGATGTGAGTCGAAATTATCTGCTACAAGTCTCAAAGTGATTAAACAATTATTTTTGTCAGAATCCTCATTTTTAACGAAAATTGAAGGAGCTAAATATTGGACTTAGAAATATGAAAATTTTCATGAAGCTTCAGTTCAGCACAAAAACATCAATTATGTAACTCCATTGAGCTACCTCTAATACTTTCCGTTTAGTTTGCAGAAAACTAAATTTGGAACTAAAATATCCTTATTGGCAGTAGATTCAGAATCTATTATATTAATGGTAGAAAGTTTACGTTACAGCACGTGATGAAACCTATAAAATAGTAGAGCTATAACAAGTTTTAAAGCGTGGATGTAAATAATAACAAATACAAGATCTCTTAAAGTTGTAGTTCAGAGGCAAGGTTCTCCAGTCACTTCCGTTGTGAAAATTCTAGACGGCAAGGTTTAAATGCAGGCGAGCTAAATCTTTTTCTGTGATTTTAACCAACTTAACTACATGCATACAAAAATTACAAAGATTATAAATTAATACAAAACAGTGTTATAAAATATTATGAGTCTGAGAAAGCGGCCGTTTGGAGGCTGCTACCGTGGGCATAGACCGGATGACAGCAAGTGTTCCCTTGACCGTCCGCTGCTCCACATGTATAAATACAGCCCAAGAGGCAAGACGAGCCTCCACTTCCCACCAAGCCACTGTACGATCCGCCTTAGTCAAACACTGGAGTGCGTGCTGCCTCGGATAACGTCAGACAGGCTGTTAATAAACACTTATTTTCAGTTAAAGTAGAACGTGAACTGGCGAGGACTGTACAGCGCCATGGATCGCTTAGATTTCGTAGAAGTAACTCTTAATGTGCCGCCCATAAGATTATCAAATCTGCATCACAAGTGGTTACAGTTATTTTCCACTTTTGTGGTGAGCAATTATTTTGATTATCAGGAGTCAGGACGAAAGAAGATTAAATAAGAACTTGCCGTAAAGGTCGCCTCCGAACGTCTCCTACTAATGTTTATGATAGAGAAGTTTATTATTAGTATTAACATAATGAACATTACAATGTTGTACGTGTGAGAATTTTGCAAATACATCTGTCAATTAATCTTCATTTATAATCATAGTCCTGATGCCACTGAATCCCACAGAATAGAAAGATTCCTTTCAGTGGGCTGGACAAGAATGTGGACTTGAAGACTGGGAATTATGGTCAGTATGTTCTCCATCACTTTCTGACTAACCACATATATAGTTGCCAGGGTCTTTTAAAGGTAGTAAACAATACTTCCATTATTTCCTCCTACTACTTATTAAATTATTATTAATATTATTATTATTACAATGGTTGGAACTTTAGTAGTGGCAACTGTTTATTCACAACCGATACAAAAGGTTTACATGTTTGTAGCTGTTACTGTCCTTCAAAGCAGTCACCAGTGTTATGTAGAACCCGTTGCCAGTGATGTGGAAGGCGTAGTATACCTAAAGCAGAGCCTGTTCTGCTGATGGTGCGAATGGAGCGGTCTACTGTCTGTCGAATCTCTGGAACAGTTCTAAAGCGAATGCCACGAATTGCTTACTGTTCATTTTTGGAGTATCACCTGCCACCAGCTTTGCTAAAGAAGCGGCGACACTTTCTGCGCAACCCACCCATCATTTTGCACAACAATGCGCGTTCGCATACAGCGCAAGCTGTGGCTGCTCTGTTGGGCCGATGGGACTGCGGAGTACTGTACCATCCACCATACTCCCCAGACTTGAGTCCTTGTGACTTTGATTTGATTCCGAAGATGAAAGAACCACTTCGTGGCATTCGTTTCAGGACTGTTCCAGAGATTCGACATGTAGTAGGCCGCTCCATTCGCACCATCAACAGAACAGGCTCTGCTAACGGTTTACTACGCCTTCCACATCGCTGGCAACGGATTCTACCCAACGCTGTTGACTACTTTCAAGCCGCATGGGATTAGCCGAGCGGTCTAGGGAGCTGCAGTCATCGACTGTGCGGCTGATCCCATCGGAGGTTCGAGTCCTCCCTCGGGCATGGGTTTGTGTGTTTGTCCCTAGGATAGTTACGGTTAAGTAGTGTGTAAGCTTAGGGACTGATGACCGTAGTAGGTAAGTCCCATAAGATTTCACACACATGCGAACATTTTTGAACTACCTTGAAGGACAGGAACAGGTGCAAACATGTAACTCATTTGTATCGGGTGTCAATAAATAGTTGCCACTATTTAAGTTCCTATCCTCGTATTATTATTATTATTATTATTATTATTATTATTATCAACCCGCCGCCCCACTAGGTGCCTGTGACAATTTGACTCTCTGCACTAAGCTCATGGAGGGCTGTGTTACACTTATCTTCTGTAATACGTCTGGAGTCACCGCTTACAACTAACAACACGTCATCTGCAAATACTACAAGTCCGCTTACGCTACCGCTGTCGAGTAGTGACTTCAGAGTTAAGGGTTCCAATGGTATATCATGAGACATTGGGCCACACAATGATTCCTGTGCAGAGCCATTTGTTATTGTCTTTCCTATTTCCTTTTCTGGGCATATTAAAGATGCTAATCTCTTGCGAAAATACTCGCTCTGGTAGTTCTACAGTGCCTCTGAACCCTCTAACTCTCTAAGGCAGCCAAAGAAAGGTGACCATCATATCTTATCAAAAGTACCAGTAATGTCGATCACAATCGCTAGAGCGCACACAAAATCAGTATTTTTCGCCATTCAGCTCTCCTTGTTAATTGCATCTTCATTTGACTTGCCTCTTCTAAACCTGTAGTAGTCCTTGATCTTGTAATCTCTTACGTGATATTCTCTCAAGTAACTTACTAAGAAAGTTCACAAGACATATTCTTCGGTTACAATTTGGTCTCAGTGTCTTCCACTTTACCAGTAGTCATTGCGTCGGCATTCTTCCACGGCGCAAGAATCCCTCCTTGCCAGAGAAACCTGTAGTACAGTTTACACAAATACATAACTATTTGAAACTTCCTGGCAGATTAAAACTGTGTGCCCAACCGAGACTCGAACTCGGGACCTTTGCCTTTCGCGGGAAAGTGCTCGACCAACTGAACTACCGAGGCACGACTCACGCCCGGTACCCACAGCCAGTACCACAGCCAGTACCTCGTCTCCTACCTTCCAAACTGTACAGAAGCTCTCCTGCGAAACATGGCAGAAGTAAAGCTGTGTGTACCCGACGTGAGTCGTGCTTCGGTAGCTCAGTTGGTAGAGCACTTGCCCGCGAAAAGCAGAGGTCCCGAGTTCGAGTCTCGGTCGGGCACACAGTTTTAATCTGCCAGGAAGTTTCATATCAGCGCACACTTCGCTGCAGAGTGAAAATCTCATTCGGGAAACATACCTATTTGGTCACATGAGGTTTGTATTACTTTGGCAGTGATCCCATCCGGCACGAGAGATTCTGAGTTTCATCCTGAGAATTATTTGCCTTATTTCTTCTTATGCGAAGGGGTACACAAGCTTATTGTGGTATAGTCCGTAATCTACGCTCATCTTCGTCGTCAGGAAGCAATGTTTCCATTATCAGAGCAGTCAACAGTTCAAAACATTCTATTACTGTTCCATAATTTCTTCCGAGCGGCGAAAAAGTTGTTGGTGATAGTATTTTCTGGAAGACTATTTTGTGTAGTATTCCTCAGGGATCAGTTTCTAAGTTAGTTTCCATTAATCCATAATTCCATTTTTGTTTTTCATACCTCTTACTCAAAACTTTGTTAAACGCCCCTGTATCTAGTCAGCTTTCGGATACTGTCTTCTTGGGTCATGCTTTTCTGGCGTAGCTTCCTCGCTCTTCATATTTCACATCACAATTTTGGCAGCTCCTCGATCCAGATGGAAGGTACTGGTCTTCGAAGCACCTCTACTGATAGGTATTGACGCATACGTTGCAGTATGTATGGCTGCAGTCAGTCTATACGCTTCAATATCTACATCATCACCCAGTGATGGACATCTTGGACACTGAAATACTCTGAGTTCTTCCCAGGTAGCCTCCTTGGCGTCGTATTTGGGCCTACAGCGCACGTTTACTGAAGTACGTTGAATTTTCCTTCCAGTCATAAAATAGCGCGTGATACTGTGATTCCTCTATGTCATTCCACTCTCAATGTTCCACCCTTTGACGCGGCCCATCGCTGCCATATGTGCTTGAGTGACGTCTGTGTTTGACGTTGTTCTGACTCTCCCGTCACACGATGGCGGGTTGTGAGGGGTATTCAATACCTGTGTATTGAGTTCAGTGATGGTTTCTTCTACACTCCTGGAAATGGAAAAAAGAACACATTGACACCGGTCTGTCAGACCCACCATACTTGCTCCGGACACTGCGAGAGGGCTGTACAAGCACTGATCACACGCACGGCACAGCGCACACACCAGGGACCGCGGTGTTGGCACCACCGCCGTCAGTGTCAGCCAGTTTTCCGTGGCATACGGAGCTCCATCGCAGTCTTTAACACTGGTAGCATGCCGCGACAGTGAGGACGTGAACCGTATGTGCAGCTGACGGACTTTGAGCGAGGGCATATAGTGGGCATGCGGGAGGCCGGGTGGACGTACCGCCAAATTGCTCAACACGTGGGGCGTGAGGTCTCCACAGTACATCGATGTTGTCGCCAGTGGTCGGCGGAAGGTGCACGTGCCCGTCGACCTGGGACCGGACCGCAGCGACGCACGGATGCACGCCAAGACCGTAGGATCCTACGCAGTGCCGTAGGGGACCGCACCGCCACTTCCCAGCAAATTAGGGACACTGTTGCTCCTGGGGTATCGGCGAGGACCATTCGCAACCGTCTCCATGAAGCTGGGCTACGGTCCCGCACACCGTTAGGCCGTCTTCCGCTCACGCCCCAACATCGTGCAGCCCGCCTCCAGTGGTGTCGCAACAGGCGTGAATGGAGGGACGAATGGAGACGTGTCGTCTTCAGCGATGAGAGTCGCTTCTGCCTTGGTGCCAATGATGGTCGTATGCGTGTTTGGCGCCGTGCAGGTGAGCGCCACAATCAGGACTGCATACGACCGAGGCACACAGGGCCAACACCCGGCATCATGGTGTGGGGAGCGATCTCCTACACTGGCCGTACACCTCTGGTGATCGTCGAGGGGACACTGAATAGTGCACGGTACATCCAAACCGTCATTGAACCCATCGTTCTACCATTCCTAGACCGGCAAGGGAACTTGCTGTCCAACAGGACAATGCACGTCCGCATGTATCCCGTGCCACCCAACGTGCTCCAGAAGGTGTAGGTCAACTACCCTGGCCAGCAAGATCTCCGGATCTGTCCCCCATTGAGCATGTTTGGGACTGGATGAAGCGTCGTCT
Organism: Schistocerca gregaria; assembly: GCF_023897955.1. Lineage (NCBI taxonomy): Eukaryota > Metazoa > Arthropoda > Insecta > Orthoptera > Acrididae > Schistocerca > Schistocerca gregaria. The sequence goes on from NC_064931.1 coordinate 423,757,188, forward strand.
CACGCGGTCTGCACGTCCAGCACGAACGCTGGTCCAACTGAGGCGCCAGGTGGAAATGGCATGGCAAGCCGTTCCACAGGACTACATCCAGCATCTCTACGATCGTCTCCATGGGAGAATAGCAGCCTGCATTGCTGCGAAGGATGGATATACACTGTACTAGTGCCGACATTGTGCATGCTCTGTTGCCTGTGTCTATGTGACTGTGGTTCTGTCAGTGTGATCATGTGATGTATCTGACCCCAGGAAGGTGTCAATAAAGTTTCCCCTTCCTGGGACAATGAATTCACGGTGTTCTTATTTCAATTTCCAGGAGTGTATTTATCTTTCACGGTCATCAGTCTGGCCGTACAGAAGAGGGATAATTCGTTCTAGGTGATGAATATCCTTTAACTTTAGCAGATACTCAATGATCTCGTCACCAAATTGAAAATACGTCGAAACCGGGATACAACTCTCCATTCCGGTTAACTCCTCCACACAGATTACGTGTTCTGAAGAATACTGCGATATTTTTTTCACTGTGATGGTCCAGATAAATACTATTATTGCTGCCCTTAGGTGACTATCTGTGGAGTCATCGCCTTCCAGTGACCTTTCCAGCCTTAGTATGCTGTTCTTGGAGACACAATACATCTAATTGCAACTCTTCTGTCTGTCTTCTTCTCTAGTGTATTATGCTGCCTCTTCTCTTGACATTAAGCAGTCCTAATATTACTCGCATTGGATGGTGGTATGAAGTATATGTCTTCGAGTCGCACCCCCGACATGATTTTCATGTGACAAGTCAGGCCTGTAAGGCTAGTCAATGATTTGCATATTTCGCAATGGGTTTGAGGTGTGAAATGCAGTGGAGGATCCCGCATTATTTTGGTATAATATACCAAAACAGGGTTTACAGTTATTCGCCAGCTACAGTCGAGCTTTCACCCTCCATTCAACAATTACCGTATCACGCGGGGTGATCTGAGAAGTGGGAGACATACGGGCCTCGAGAATTACAGCTTACTGTGATCTATCATATAGTCGACATAATTGTTAACATCAATCTGAGCGCCACAAACAAAAGCCAGACTCATCATTGAATACCGTAGTATTACACTCAATGTTCCAGTACAGTGACTTCGGACTCAACTGTCACCGATTAAGAACGTTCTATATCTGAATTTATCTTCCAACAAATTGTACTCGACGGTTAATGGTGAAATGTAACCACTGGAGTGTAAGTTTGATAGCGTTCGGTAAGGGCATTTGTGCGTTTCCGTCAGACGATATGCTACTAAATCTTTTCATACTAATTAATGTAACTGACCACCCATTTCGGCAAGATGTGCCACTAATGTTATCAGAAACTATTACCACGCTACCAGAAGTCGTCTTCAACTTACAAATGTACAGCATTTTGATGTTTAGGAATAATGTCAAAACCAACTATAGAGGAAGGAATTTTTATTAGTATGTAGTTGGTATGGAATAATTTTATAGAACCTAATATACTAGGTAGCTGCATCCGCAAGCTGCTACGCACTGCAGTTTTTCTTTTAACCCTGCCAATATGTTGTTTGGATCATTTCCCACCGTCACCACCTCGCCCGTTTTCCAAACCGTAGCAACTGGCAGACTGTATGTGCTACCAGTTCGCCCGTTTTCCGAGGCGTAGCGACCGGCAGAGTGTACGCGATACCCGTGAATACTTTACTCAATGGCCCGTCTTTATCGTCAGACTAACTTTCGGCGTCTCGGTAACTTGAGCGCAATATTGTGCGCAGCTTCAGTCGGTGGGCGAGCTCAGTACCTTTAAAGGTCTCGTTATCGAGGCACTATGGCAGAATAAGGGCTTCCTCTGCAGCAAACTCCGGGACAGAGACGTGGCTAACATTTCACCCTTCCCTGCAGTCTCAATAGGTGGTTCGCTTTTACGACTATAAGCTGAACCTGCGCCCGAATACTTTTCTTTTCAGAGGTGAAAAACCTTGCTGCGTTACGTCATCA